>NC_056727.1:659515480-659755480 GCF_019279795.1 Protopterus annectens | reverse complement strand
ACAACCAATCTCAACACAGTCACAGTCACATTATGGTAAGCCGAATTAATAGTACAGTATATGGACTGTGTGAACAAAACCATCCTCATATTTGCCACTCACACACTAACCCTACATATACTGGCCCAATTCACAGTGTAGTCTGATGCCTGACTGTGGTATGGGACATGTCTCAGTCTGGCCCTACAAACATATACCCTGATAGGGTACCAGAAACTGGAGCACCATGCAACGTCAGATAGAACAGGATAAAGAACACTGACATCTACCACAGTCTGTACACAGGCCAAATAACATATTCACAATACAATGCTACACAATACTGTCTCTGTCAACAATCACCATAAGTACACAGACCTCACTACTGTACAGACTACAACAGAATGTCCAGGTTTTGTCCACAGACATAAGGCCTTCTATACATAACATGTCTGGCAGTCTGATATGTCACTGGCTAGATATCAGGAATGATGTCAGTAAATAATGATATACTGTACATATGCACCTCTTACTGCATGACATATGGGCAAAGGGTTACAGACTTGGGGGACAAAGGCACAAACACAGGGCCAATATTGACATATTGCTGTGATAAACTGAGAACATTACTGGTGTAACTGGGTTTGTTGTGACATATCTCTTCTGAGGGATACGAAGTCAGTAACACACATGGATGTCACCATTTACTGACTGCAATCATCAGAGTATACTACTGCATTTATAAAGGCAGAAAATGTGAGTAACACACCACATCGAAGACTCCAAACTCTGGCCAGTCTGCAGTTAGCCCTACGGGTGAGAGTTTCCTCAACCACATAACACTGTCATGCCAGACTTCAAATCATGCAGAACAGCCATATCCACACAAACCCTGTTAAATCAACATTACTTCAAATGTAGAACAGCAATACTTACATTCTGTCCCCATGTCTGGAACATCCCCCTCCAGTTTGTTGGCCTGTCTCCACAGTGTTTGTTGTAAGAGGTATTTCCAACTACCCTCTTTTATGCTGTTCCTCAGACACCCACATGAAGTCCTTCTCACAGTGAAGGAAGATGGCCAACACCCACATGTAGTGCTTAGTTATAGGAGTGTGTTTCCATGCAATTGACTATAGGAACAATACCACAGCTGTTCCACATGCAATTAGCAAGTGGGGGACTCCAATTTCTGCACAGGCCATCAGCTGATCATGAGCATTACCTGCAAAAGACAGGCTGCTGCCTATGCCAAACAGATGTATTTTGCCACATCTACCAGAGAGGGAGAGAGATAGAGAGAAAGTAAGAAAGGAAGAGAGAAAGAGCCAAGTGTGTTTGTGTATAATCCGTGGGTGGAGAGTGGTCTCTGGATATTATAACAGTTGCCTGTATTGTTTACTAATCCATACTGTCACATAGTAATTGCACATGGCAGTAGACATTTATGGCTGTGGATTGTCTACAACAACCTCTACAGTGTTTGACAACTGTTGGTCTTGTAATGTGGGCATTGGGACATACAGGTCCTCAATATAATAATGTAGCAAAACCCACCCTCCAATGGATCCTGTCATTACACAATTACCCCAACACCCACAAAGGATACTGATAACACATACACAAACAGTTACCAGTACTGAGTTTCAAACCCCTACCTAGCTATGTATTGCTATTACAGTGTTACACAGTTATCACACTCACCAACACAGTTATCACACGCACCACGGAGCTTACATTTTGCAGAGCTGTCCAAAGGTATCTTTGAAGGTGAGTGACATCAGCAGCAGTGCTAAAGAACGGGTAATAAAAGTGTAGCAAGTGTGAATGTCCACAAAATGAGGTGTCAACAAAGACTCTCACACAAACACACACATTATCACAGTCGCCAGGATCAGAATTAGAACTTCTACTCAACTAGTTTGTTACACTACAGTATTATGCAGTTATCACAAGCGCCACAGAGGTTACATGTTGAAGAGATGTCCAAAGGTATCTTTGAAGGTGAGTGACATCAGTAGCAGTGCTAAAGGAGGTGTAAGGGAAGTGTAGTAAGTGTAAATGTCCACAAAATCAGGTGTCAAAGACACACACACACATACTCTTTCACACAAACACACACATTATCACAGTTGCCAAGACCAGGATTAGAATTTATACCTATCTAGTTTTTTTACACTACAGTATTATGCAGTTATCACAAGCACCACAGAGCTTACATGTTGGAGAGCTGTCCAAAGGCATCTTTGAAGGTGAGTGACATCAGCAGCAGTGCTAAAGGAGGGGTAAGGGAAGTGTAGTAAGTGTGAATGTCCACAAAATCAGGTGTCAACAAAGACGCACACACACACCCTCTCACAAACACACACATTATCACAGTTGCCAGGACCATGATTAAAACTCCTACCTAACTAGTTTGCTACACTACAGTATTACACAGTTATCGCAAGTGCCATGGAGCTTATAGGGCTGAAACTTGGCCAAAGGGTTATTTCAAGGTGACTGATATCAGCAGGCGTGCTAAAGTAGGGCAATGGGAGGTGTAGTGATTGTGAATGGGCCTGAAGGCTCTACAAGACTAGGCCAAAGGAATACCTTGGCATCAGGCCACATGGCAATAGTCCCCAGTGTGGCTCACGGGTGTAGTCCCTGGAGTGGTCCTCAATGATGGGTATTGTATTCACCATCCACTCATCTGGGTTTCTATTGTGGGTGGTCAGTGATGTGCACTGCTTCCCATGTAAGTGATCTATATTCCATAACATGGACAGTGTCTGGGATGTACACATGTCCCACATGCATGTTCTTTGACGTGTGGAAGTGTACTTCAGGTCTCTGTGGCATGTTGTGTGGACAGATTGGTATCTTCTGATGTAGCATTCCTGACCTCATTTGGTGAGACCTGGCTATGTAACTGAGGTCATGAATGCACCTACATTGACAGTATGATACGGGTATTCAGTGGAGTTAGTGCCATCTGTCCATACAGGGCATGTGTATAAGGCATGGTATTCCCTTTATGGGTACGTTTGCATACTCTACAGTTGTTGAAGGCATCCAGTGGGGAACATGGCAAATGGGCCACTGTACACATTTATTTGGCTACTGGGGGGATGGAACAGGGTGCCATGTCCTTTTACTTGCTGGATAACACACACTCAGTCAGAAGATGTAACACATCAAAGTACTTTCTAATGTCAGTGGCACTGTTGTGGTCAACAGGCATGTAGTCCACTGCTATCACACTGTGGTTACTATCTGGGAGGCAATATGCAGGGGAACTACCAATATAGTGGTTGTTGCCTAGCCAAGTGTGTTTGTGTATGAAACTTGGGTGGAGAGAGTTCTCTGAGTAATAGAAGGGTTGCCTATATTGTTCAATAATCCATACAGTCACATTTAGGGCTGTGGATTGTCTACACCAACCTCTCTGGTGTTTGACATCTGTTGACCTTGTAATGTGGACATTGTGACATATACTAGGTCCTCAACATAATAATTTAGCAAAACCCACCCCACAATGGATCCTGTTATTACACAATCACAGCAACCCCCACACAGGATACTGATGACAGACACACACAAACAAACACACACTTGCTAGTACTGAGATTCAAACCCATACCTAGCTATGCATTGCTACTACAGTGTACCGCATTTATCACACGCTCCATGGAGCTTATAGGATGGATGTTGTCCCAAGGTACTTCTAAGGTGAGGAACATCACCAGCCCTTGTAAATACTGGCATTGGGTGATGTAGTGGGTGAGAGATCCCAAAAATAATTTTACCCTACACACACATTTGCCAGGGGTGAGGTTCAAACCTCTATCTAACAATTTTTTTTGACCATTTTGTTAGGCATTTACCACATGCACCACTGACCTTACATGGTTTAGGGTTGGCAACAGGTACTTCTAAGGAGGATGATATCTGCAGGACTGCTAAAGTCAGGCACTGAGATGTGTACTGGGTGTAAATGGGGCCAACATCTTTGAGGTACGGACATACATATGTTGACACACATAAATACTTGCCATGGATGAGAGTCAAACCCATACCTATGTAATTATTGCTACTACATTGTTCTGCACTTATGGCATGCACCATGGAGCCTACATCTTGGAGAGCTGGGCCAAGGTATCTTTGAAGCTGAGTGACATCAGCAGCAGTGGTAAAGGAGGGGTAAGGGAAGTGTTGTAAGTGTGAATGACAACAAAATCAGGTCTCTACAAGGATACACACACTCTCTCACACAAACACATTTACACGGTTGCCAGGATCAGAGCTCCTACCTAATACTATAGTATTATGCAGTTATCACAAGCACCACAGAGCTTATATGTTGGAGAGCTGTCCAAAGGTATCTTTGAAGGTGAGTAACATCAGCAGCAGTGCTAAAGGAGGGGTAAGGGGAGAGTAGTAAGTGTGAATGTCCATAAAATCAGGTATCATCAAAGACACACAAACACACAGTTTCCCAGTTGCCATGTCTCGGACTACAACTCCTGCCTAGCTAGTTTTCTACACTACAGTATTACACACGTATCACAAGGGCCATGTACCTTACAGGGCTAAAATTTAGCCACAGGGTTATTTCAAGGTGACTGAAGTCAGCAGGAGTGCTAACATGGGCAATGGGAATTGCAGTTTGTGTGAATGGGACATAAATAATTTCTCTGGAAACACACACACACACCTTTACATTTGACAGGACTGGGTATACAAATGCTAGATGAATACTGATTTGTACTATCGTGTGACACAGTTATCGCAAGCACCACAGACACTATAGGGCTGAGGGCTACCAAAATGAATGTCTACAGTGATTGATATCAGCACTTCATGTGATATCAGCCAATTGGATGTGTAGTGGGTGGAACAAGCCTCATGATGGAATTCTCTCTGTCACTATCTGTCTCTCTATTCCCCACATCTGTGTGTGTGTGTGTATGTTTGACATATTATAGTAGTGTGTTGGCCTTGGATAGTGTGAGTATTCCTATCCAATGTGTGTGCAAAGCATGAATGCTGTACAATTTGGTGTGTGTGCACAGACATCTGCAAATGACAAATATGTATAGTCAACTGTGTTGTCAGATATGGGCTTCATTTCTCTAAGTGTAGAAGCATGTGAATCCATTCCAAGTAGGGTTGTACTCTAGTCCAGGGTTTGGTGTTCTACACCTACAGCTAGCAACCTGTTTCTGCAGGATATCTGTAGATAGGTTGACAATATGGAGTCATGGTGGGCGACAGATAATGGGATACTGTAACTATTGCTGTCTGTGCTGCTTGTGTTACATGCTTGGTGTTAGCAGAGATATTCAGACATATGTACTGTTTTACACTGTGACTACTGACAGATATACTTATTTGCTCACAGTTATTTCCTGGGAAATACAAGATGAATGAAGCTGTGTCCAGTATTGTGGTCCGTAGCCTACAAATTCTTGCACACTCATGCAATTCTGGAGGGATAGCTGCCGACACTTGCTGATGGGTCTGTGTAAATGGTCCAGTACCTTTGTACTGTGGTGGCTGAGGATCACATGCTTGTACATAAATCAACTTAACAGAGTGGTTATATTCTGCTGTGTCCATACCTCTCAGCTGTACAGATTCCCCCAGGTTATCCAGAGACAGGGCTCATATATCTGGTCAGTTCCCCTTCACATTGTGGTTTACGAGCAGGTTGTAGACACCCATTAATGGGTTTACAGGCAGGGGTGGTATGGGCACACATCAGAGTTTCAGACTTCACACACTCAATGACGTCCATGCTTCTACATTCCCCCACTCTATTATTTTATCCTCTTCCTTACATTATGCGAGTGATATCCGAGATGTATCCCTGTAGTTGGCCCTTCATCCCAGCGGTATTTAGGGGTAGGTCCACAGTTCAGGCAGTAGGACATGGTGGCCATGCTACTGGGATTTGTCAACATGGCGTTGCATTTGTGTTCTGTTGACTGTGTTAGGTTGTTGGGACCCCATGAGATACCATAAATTGGCACGATGGGTGACATACAGGCCTCCTTTGACAGAGGACTGTAGGCTATTTGGTAGTGACACAGGCCATCTGTAACAGGCCAGTGCATTCTGTCACTCCTACATTCCCAGGCTGTGAGCCAGTGGATTCCCCTGGGGTGACAGGGTAAGTCTGCGAGGTGTTAATGGCAATAGTTCCTGTCCATATTAATCCATTGGTATGGAAGCAGGCAGGGTGCTGCTTACAGCTAGGGACACACCTGCATGGGACACCTCTTCAGCATGCTGCATTCTGTGGGTATTCCCATACAGAATGGGGTCATACTGTACTCCTTCCCAACAGCAAGGCTATGACCTGTGATAAACCTGTGGCTGATGGTGGGGTGAGCTGAGTCCATGTGTGATATGAAAGCTACTTGCAGCTGACTCACAGATATACATGGAACATTCCCCTTATGCTGCCTTGTGCGGAGACATAGGCAGACTCTCATTACTACATAACTGTGCCTTTTGTGGTCTGCCAGTGACTGGCCAGACTACATCAGTATTCCATACTACACAGACAACTAATGTGCTGCTAACCTCTATGCACAATTCCAAAGGTGTGTGCAGTTGACAGTTACATTTCATGTACTCTGTCTAGGGTACCTCTACCTGTGTACTGTGTGTATGTATGGACCCACATTAATGGCATGTCCATCTTTCAGATGGTGACAGATATTGACATCTGGGCAGTGAGTATGGATGACTGCTGACATGGGTATTCCTGAGAAGCATTGTGGTTGGCACTACAGTTGTCGGAACATGGCCCTGTCATCCACAGTACTGCCCATAGGCCACTGAGACACAACCCTCCATGCCTACATGCTGACCACTTCCAGACAATACTGAACACACAACAACCTAACACATGGGCCCCTGCATATTGTACACATGCAACAATCTATCCTGTAGATTGGGCCAGCTCGGGTAATCTGTGCTCCACTGTTATTACTCCTCACACTTACATGTTACTGCATTTGTACATAGGATTGGGGGGGGAGACACCTGACAACATTAAACATTTGCTATGACCGTACTGGTATTTCAGGTACTCTGTTGGCTTCCATTTCATTTTGTATTCTGACCTATCATGCAGACTAGAGGCATATCTGTAGAGTACAGATCTTAGGTTTTATTGACCTATATTTCAGTTTCAGAGTTCTTACCCTTCAGAAGTCACATACAACTGCCAGACCTGTTGTAGTCTGTCTGTGTAGGTCTGGAAGGGGGCTGTTCACCATTGCTATCAATTTGAGGCCTTAGCCCACCCTTTCTTTATGGTCATCTACACCTGTCCTGCTGGCTGATGCTGGTGGTGGGAATGTGAGCCTCATTGACATGCATGTGTGTTTCCAATGGGCACACATTTGGGCCACCACATGTACTGCAGTGGGATTTGTCACCTTCTCTAGTACTGCCTAGTACGTTGACACCAGTATTTGTTATGGATTTCATGCTGCCCATATAGGTGTCCACTGTCTGCTGCCATCCCATTCAGCCACCAGATTCCCTTGCATGCTCATGTCCATACCATAGATACAACTATCAGAACATACTCCTCCATTCAGCAATTGATAGGAAGAGTGACTTACCTTGTGGCTGTGCCAGTATTGAGAATGGTGCTGAGGGCTGACTATGTCGGATGCACATAGTACACTCCCTATGCATGGTAAAGCACAGGTAGTTTCATGTTTCGCATCCCTTTTACTGTGAGTCAGAGAGAGGTGTCATTCCCTGAGTCCCTACCGCGTCAGTGTATGTGCTATGCATTGCCTCTTTGCCAAGGCCTGGGCATAATAGTTATGCCTCCTTCTGCCTACTGGGCAGGCTCAGGGAGTTCCTCTGTGCCTGTGATGGCCTTGGCAACGGTGGGGGGCTGTGTGGCCTTGCCCTGTGCTTTTCCTGCTGCAGCTGTTTCCACAGGATCATATTGTGTAGCATGGCACATACTATGAACATTTGTGTACATGTGGCTGGAGAGTACTGCAAGGCTCCACCGGATATGTTCAGGCAGCGGAACTCTGACTTGAGCATCCCAAACACACACTCTGTTATGATTCTGGTTTGTGCATGTGCCTCATTATGGAGTTCTTGTTCAAGTGTGTGGATTTCTGAGGGGTGTCATCAGCCACGGCTCCAGTGCATAGCCAGCATCCCCCACTAGGTGGCCATATGGGATGTCCCCAGTGGCAAATGACTGGTACAGCTGTGTCATATGCCAGATGTGGGAGTCATGATACCTTCCAAGGCTGTCAGCACACACATTCAAGATAATGCCCTGGGTATCACACATGACCTGGCAGTTGATGGAGGGGAAGCCCTTGTGGTTTATGTAGACCCTACCCCGCTCACCTTGTGGTGCTTTGATGTGTATGTGCATGCAGTCTATAGCACCCACTACCTCAGGGTATTCTGCTATTTGGTGGAAGAGACGCATATTGCTGGTCAATACCACACGGGTGTTGAGGAAATATATGTGCTCACCGGCATGTGCTGACATGGCATCCAGGAACTGGTGGAGTACCCTGGATGCTGATGCCGGTGAGATCTCCATGATATCCCCAGATGTCCTTTGGAAGGTACCGTGGCTAGTATTCTTAAGCCTACACATACCTTGGTATCCACTGGGATGGCTTCCCCTCTGTTGGTTCTGTGTGTGAGGTGTGGCCGGCACAGCTCAACAATTTGCTGTAGAATGTCCCTGTCCACCCTATACTGCTCCACTATCTGCAGCTCATGTAGCCCCTGGTAGGTTACCATGGGTCTGTACACTCTTCTCCTCCTCCTCACTGTGGGTTGGTCATCAGCATTCACATCTTCATCATCCTCAGCTTCTTGCACATATTGATGTATGACAGTGACAGCAGCCCCTAACATGTTTGATTCTGATGAAGTCTTCTATGTGAAAGACAAAAGCGTTTAATTTTGGTGTGTTTTTACTGCAATAAATGGAGTTCTTATACAGGCTTGTTTGGTGCATTTTCCATTTGGTTCCTGGTCTTCTGTTATTTGCACTCCACCAGATATTTGGATTTCACTACTACACCAAGTCAACCTCAGCTTCTCCACTGGATTCATGTCGGAGGAACTGAGAACCGTGGCAGTCATTCCACCATCATCAGGCTCATAATAGGGTATAATGTCCTCTTTGGTATGCACTTGTATAAGCAAATGACCCAGCCTGAGTGACCACAGTATTTCATCATTACGATAATCATGGAAATGTCTTCCCTGAGTTACTCAGACCATCAGAAAGTGCCCTCCCTATTTTTTGTTTACTACTGACTCTTGAGAGGTGATGTCTGTCTAGCCTACAGAACCTCAGAGGATCTAGTCCTATGCAACCACCTGCACAAAACTAATAACAACCTAAAAACCTGCTTAAGAGATCCTAACTTCCACTGACACATAAATATGACATGCTGGCAAGATAGATATATATCCCAAAGAATCCATTCTTTGTGGAATAGACTGCCTTTGTATATAAAGCAAAGCAGCTCCCTAACCCTCTTGAAGTGTAACCTGGAAGAATGGATGAGCAATCATAAATACACTCTAGGTCTGTCTCCTCAAATCCTCATTGAAAGGGGTTGAAACTGGGTATAAATTAGTAAAGTCAATGGATACCTAAACTTTGGGATACTGTGACTAGGTTGCTAATGGTCCTCTGGATCAATATCCCAGTATTAACTTACAGGTTCACAGGTTCATAAGAAAGTCTTTGAAGTTACTGTAAAACTTATTATTTTCATCACTATGGATGTAAAATGCACAGCCCTTTTTTATACTGTCATTACTCGTAATAATGGAGTCTAAGCCACTGGGGACATAAGAAATTATGGAGAACATTGAACCTAGTATACGTTCTACAGTACTCTAGGTTCTCAGTGACCTGATTACGTGAACAGACTGAGTTGTCTATTGCTTGGTAACCATCAGTATTTTCTTTTCCTTGCAAGCAAGTGTGGTCCAGTATACAGACAGAGAGCTACACAACTAGACAGACAGGTAGACATTGTGATAGACATACAGACAGGCTGGTAAGCAGAAAGAGAGAAGGATAGATAGACAGACAGATAGATAATTTACAGTTAATTCCATTTGTGAGGAGGGCTGACACCCCCATTGGCCCCTCAGTTAAGTTTATTTTTTAATTGGAAAGTTGGTGTGGTGCTCCTAAAATATCTAAACCACAAAATATCGAACATACAGAACAGCAAATTTTTTCCCAGGGAAAAAAATTGTTGTTCCGAAACACAAACACACAACACAAGCACACCAAAATAAATAAACCACACACATACACTTAACAAAACTATAATTCTAACCCTACACTTCTACCTATCCACTCACCTTAACTCAACCCTAACCCTAAAGTCCCTAACTACCGCACACTCATCTTACCCGCTCCCTAACCCTAAAGCCCCTAACTACCGCACACTCACCATACCTGCTCCCTAACCCTAAAGTCCCTAAATAATGCATACTCACCTTACCCACTCCCTAACCCTAATGTCCCTAACTACCGCACTCACCTTACCTGCTCCCTAACCCTAAAGTCCCTAACTATCGCACACTCACCTTACCTGCTCCTTAACCCTAATGTCCCTAACTATCACACACTCACCTTACCCCGACCCATTCCCATACTTACCTTAACCCGGTCCGTAACCTCCTTTCACATACTTATCTTACCCCAGTCCATAACCTTCCCACCACAGTACAGTAAATAGCGAAGCCATGGAACAGACAACCGAAATCTTACCCTAGGTAAGATTTCAAAGTTCCATGGCTTCGTTATTTTGAGTTTTCGACAAAAACGGGTCGATATTATAGCATTCGAAGTTTAAAAACTTCGATACTATAATACAGACCCACCAAATTATGCTATTGCTGCATCATTTTGACAGGTATGAAGAAGCAATTCTAGGGTCCAGTGTTCTCCATTATCACCAGGACATGTTGCTTAAGGTTTCAGATTATGATGCACGGAATGTTAACAATTTCTATTAATTTCTAGAATTAGTTTTGTATAACAATTCATTAGGAAGTATTGCAGGCAAATAAAAGACACATCCTAAAATGTTTATGTCCCCTTAAGAAAATTAACATATTTGTCTTACAAATGAGCATCATAATCTAAGTAACAACACTTAGTACAGTTGCTTTACTGATGATACATTCATACTCAGTGGTGGTCAAAACAACTTTGTGGAATTTTTACATATATTATTTATGCCAGTGCTACTCTAAGATTTACTGATAAATTAGAAGACCAATCTGTCAATTTTTAGGTCTGCAGACTCTCAACAGGCCCCAGAAGCACAGAACTAGTTACATGTTTGGTAAATTTGGGGTATACCTGGCTAGAGTTAAAATGTTTTTTGGGCTGATAGTCTAGTAAACACCTATGAATCTATGTGTTTTACAAACCTTTCAGTATCAATGCATATTTACATGTAAACAGTAAGTGTCCACAATATGTTTTGACCTAGTTTTCAAATCAAAACTGCACCATGTAGTTAGACTTACCACCGATATACCTGAATGTGAAGAAGATTTGGGTAGACTGGTGGCATGGGATCATAGTCAACATCTGTTACATAAATATCTAAATCATTTCCTAAAGATCATCTGAAGCATTAACCAGACTAAGGCAGCTGCAGATAGTAGTATTGTCAAGGTACCAGAAGTATGACACAAAATGAACAATGGAGGATACTAAGGTATGGACTTACCATCAGATTCTACCTGAGACACACTGTGGACTCAACAGAGTTAACAACTATTGCCTAAAGTTCCAACTCCATTGGCACAGAGGGACAAAGCCCTGACTATGGCCTAGGCAATCTAAGTTCATTTAGCACCTCAACTGTCTGCTGGAGCTGGCAAGAGGAGACTGGACATGTTTAATCTCAGCAGGGAGGGGGGATAGAAGCATCTGTTCAATGCTACAGTCCCTTGGTGGAGGGGTAGCAATGCAAAAGGATAGCCAAGGGATAGGAATTCAGTCACCAAGCCACAAATGTGGTAACCCTCATTGAGGGTACATGGGAGCATGCACTCACACAAAGAGGGTATAGTGGGTTGTGGGGAGATGTAAATCACTTGCCTCCACCCATTGGGTGTAAGACCACACTAAATACACTGTCATTGCTGAGGTGTCATCAATGACACAAATCAGTGCTAAAGCTACCTGTATGACCACTTCTTCTTACCAGCTCTTGTCCACACTGGAAAATATGCAGGACATGGAACAAATGGGCCTGGCCAACAGTGTGAGGCTTTTTAGTTGGCAGAGTTAGTGGCAAGAAGCATACAGAAAAACAAGTGCTGTCCAAAGTAATTGGAAGATAATTTTAGCAGCTTCAGAGATTGAAAGTTTATTTTTTATTGCTTCAACATTCAGCTATTTGTATATGAGGAATGTGAAACAAATGCTGAAATCAGACAAAAGTGTCCTGAACAGGGATACCATACAGAAGTGTACATATAACTCTTTTAAGGCCTGTAAATATACTTGTGATTCTGAAAGTTTTATGTATCCTGTAACACATGCTGAAGATAAATTGCATGGTTATGCACAATGTTAACAGTGAATATTCTATTTATATACCATATTGTGTTGTGTACCATACTTTTAATGTGGGAATACAAGTATATCTTTTATAGTTTCATATCTTAGAAGATAACAGAGATATATATGACTAATTGGATATGAATGCATTATACAGACATTGTAAGACCAATGAGGTTATATGTATATTTAGTGTTCAGACAAATTCAACACTCAGGAATGATGATTAAATGAGAACTATACCAGAGAGTATTTCTGACAGACATTTTTGACAGTGATCTGGCTCTGGATACAGCCAACCAGTAGCAGTGATACAAAGAAGGCAGTGTTGTAGAAAAGGGGCCAAAATGAGTCATGAAGGTGAAAACAAGATGGATACCAGTAAGTAGCAGTTATTTAGAGGACAGTACTAATGAGAAAGTAAAAACTGATTCAAAAAGTAACTGTAGAATTTTCAATGTCGGTACTTTTTCATGTCTCCTAATTCTCCTTTCTCCTCCACTGCCTTTAATTTTCTGTAGTCCCTAATAACTAAAAAAATGGAATATCCACTACAAATAAGTGCAACTTTAGGGGTTACCTTTTCTACTGTCTTGCCTCTTGCTGGTCCCCACTTGAAATGTTCCTATTCAGTAAGTCTGTATTACTTGTACACACTTACGTCCTTTTGCATTCTTTTTTTTTTTTTCAAAACAAGTTTATTGTTTTAACATATAAGAGAAATATCATAACAATTTTATACAAATAATTAAAAATAGGTATTATTATAATATTCAACAAAACAACTAAAGTATTTACAAAGACATCCACTACAATCAGATCAATTAATTAAACTAAAATACTGTGCTATTGAAATTAGAATTTTTTAACAAATTTTGTAAATTATCCCATACAATAAAATGTGATGTTTTTCTAGTTGTTCTCATTCTAACTGTGCTTATTTCCATATGACACATTATATTCATAACATTTTTAAATTCATTGAACGAAGGAGGTGTATCTGAAATCCAATTTCTAGTTATTATTTTCCTAGCCACTGCTAGAATAGACCATAACAAGGGAAGCTTAATCTTTTTAACACATTGAGGTACAGGTGTGTTGAATAATATAAGAGACTTAGAAATAATGAAATTATCTGTAAAAAGAGCCTGCAAAAATTCATTAATTGACTTCCAGTATTCTTTCAACTTCATACAGTCATAAAACATATGAGCCCAGTCAGCATTAATTTCTACATTACATCTCTTACATAGATTATCTTTATTATTAATTTTATTCATCATCAAAGGTGTATAAAAAGATCTATGTAAAAATTTCCATGTATAAAGTCTCCAGACAATGGAAGATGTAGTTCTATAAGCAGATTCCAATATATATTGTTTATCTTGTTGAGTTGGTGGGTCCCCATTAATAGAGGTGAAATAATTCCAGTATGAATCTACATTGTAAAAGTTTCTTGTCTGATAATTTTATGTATATATGAAAGTTTACCTTTATCAGAAACTTTATGCTGTAAATTTATTATCAAGTAATCAATCAGTTTTGGAATAGATTCTTTAACTGTTATAGACATTAGATCTATTCTATCAATGAGATGTTGTCTAAAGATCTGAACCTCTAACCAGCAAGTTTCTCTTAGATCAAATTCTTGTTTTAAGAAATCTAGATTTTTAACTTTATTATCAGATATCAGCTGATACCAGTACTTTAGATTATTATCTATAGCTAAATGAGCTCCTTCAGAAGTAGATGACATAAGCATACCCTGAGTATAAATTATAGGAATACAATAAAATTCCATTCCCTATACTTAGGGTGCATGAATATAAAGTTACGATAACTAATAATAATATTTAATGGGTAACAGACCATATGTTTAGGTGTAATAGGTGAAGTACAAAATTCCTTTAGCAACCACAACATGGAGTTATTTATAATCATATTTTTATGTGTTAAGGAGATTTTCTTGAAGTGCATACTAATTAGCTCCCAATAATCTTTCCATTTTGACATATGACCGATCTATTAATAAAGTAATAACTTTTATAATAGAAGAGATAATATATAAATTAAAGTCTGGAAAAGAAATACCCCTTTGAGACCAGCTATTAGTATGTTTCTTTAATGCAATCCTAGGTCTATTAGGTGCCCATAAGAAATTTAACATTAGTGTATTCAGTTTCTTGATAGTTATTTTTGTAGGTGAAAGTATTATTGATTGTATTAAGTATAAAATCTTGGGGGATATTATCATTTTAATAATTGTAAGTCTCTCCTCCATAGTAAAAAACATATTATTCCAGGTATTAAAAATATTTTGTATATTAAGAAAACAGGTATTATAGTTATTATATACAATAGATTTAATATCTTTAGATAGTATTATACCTAAATAAGTTATCTGACCTGAGTTGGGTACATATTTAGTAAAATCACTAATGAGAGTATTTTTCGTGTATATATAGGTAGTATTTTAGTTTTTTCTTCATTGAATATTAAACCAGAAATACTTTTAAAATTCATCATTTTATCAAATAAAGACTGCATAGAAGAATTAGATCCTGCTGATGTAATTAGAACATCATCTGCAAAAGTTGAATTTTTGATGTTGTATTTTCTTCTATTTCAAAACCCTCTATGTCAGTACTGTTTCTAATCAAATTAGCCCAAGGCTCCATTACTAAAGTGAATAATAGTGGAGAAAGTGGACATCCTTGCTTTGTACCTTTAAGAATGGGTATTTTTTGTGAAACATATGTTCCTACCTTAATATAAGCCAGCGTTCCTTTGTATAAATGCTCAATTAAATTTACAAATGCATCAGAGAAATTTGTGCATTTCAGTAAGGTAAACAGATAGTCCCAACTTACTGAATCAAATGCTGAACCTATATCAAGACTAATAAGTGTTAAATCTTTCTTTTCCTATTTGCAAAATCAATTAATGTTAAAGTTCTTATATTATCAAAAGTATTTCTATTTACAATGAAGCCCGTCTGATCTATGTCTATAATGCCGGGATAATTGTCTTCAATCTATCAGCAAAAATACTCATAAACATTTTATAATCAACATTAAGTAATGAGATGGGTCGATATGAAGAACATCTAGTTGGATCTTTATTAGGTTTTAAAATTGGTGAAATAAATGTATATTGCCAAGATGGGGGGGCTATTAACTCAGTTTGGGCCAGAATAAAAACCTTATGTATTAATGAATATGTAGTTTTAGAAAGGATTTTATATATCTCTGGTATAATACCATCATTACCGGTGCTTTGTTTGATTTAAGCTTATTTATTTGTGTAATAACTTCTGTATATGAAATACTCTTGTCCAATAGTTTAATCTGTTGTTTATTAAGCTTTTTATTCATGTTTGTGGTTATAAACTCCTTTATTTTATCTTTAGGTTCCATGTTAATGTTGTTATGGTTAATCTTGTGAAAGTGATTTCTAAATTCATCCAGTATTTCTGGTATACTAGAAACATTCTTCTTTTCCTTAGAGAAAAGATTTCTTTGATATGGTTTTGTTTATTCAATCTTTTGTTTTATTTTTAAGTCTATGTAAGTATTTGGGGCTTATTGAATAAGACAAAACTTGTATTCTCTAAAGTTATTTTAACTTTATGAGTTAAAATTTCTTTGTATTTCTCATTTAGTTTGTTTATTTCTTCAATAACTTTCTTGTCCATAATATTTTCTTTATTATTATGTTTATAAGAGTCTAGTTTACTTTGAATATCTAACAATTCCTTATCCCAAGATTTCCTTTTGTTATTATACCATCTGATACTTTGTCCATATAGATATGATTTTAAGGCATCCCAGACATAGACAATGGAGACTTCAGGAGTATTATTTATGTCTAGAAAATGTTGCACTTCTGAAAGTATATATTCTTTATAGTCTTTTAGCTGAGTTAAGTATGCTGGTATCCTTTTGATCTGAACATTATGAGTATTTTTATCATGAATTCAAAACAATTGAGTTATGATCAGATATAGGACATGAAATGATTTTGGAATTAATTAAATCTGTTACCATCTGGTTAGAAATAAAGACCCTATCTATTTTTGAATAAGTTTTGTATCTGTTAGAAAAAAGGTGTATGGTAATGATTTTGACTCTATCTGATTATTAATATCATTCAAATGATAAGAATTAGCAAAATCATTTAAATGTTTTGCATTAGATGTAATTCTTCTTTTCTTTATAGTGGTAGTATCACTTTCATGTAGTATACAATTAAAATCACCAGCTAAAATAATATCCCCTACAGAGAATGATATGATCTTATCAATATGATGTTTCACTGTATTAATACCAATTCCAGGTATCCAATATACATTAATTAAAGTGTAAGTCTTCCCATTAATTTGTATTGTAACCATACAAAACATTCCTTTGTCATCCTGATAAGACTTAATGGTTTTAGGAATGGGCATACTTTTATTCCATAAAATAGCCACTCCTCTTTTTTCTGAGTGTGCTCTGAACTAACCAATACTGTATACTTATTAGTGGCTAGTTTATCAATATCTTTTTTCAAGAGATGGGTTTCTTGCAGGAAGACTAGATTGGCCTTGTGTAGATTAATGTATCTTATTAGGCTTGCCCTTTTACATGGATTATTCAATCCATTAATGTTTAAAGAAATTCCTTTTAAAGATGTCATTTGGCATTTTTAAAACTCAAGAATCTTATGATCGAAATAACAAATAACAAGATAAATAATGTTACATCTCCTCTTTTAGGTGTACCTTTAAATATAGCTGTATTTATTAAATCTCTTATGGGATTTTGTATAGGATTCAATTTTGTTTGTAGTGACAATGAGTGTACAAAATATATTGTGGATGTCAAAACTATATACATATAACAATGAACAAGTGAAAATAATGTAAGGATTAAACCTTGCATCCCGCCTGGAGTTGAAAACTCCAACTTAGAGCAGTATTTACTACTCAAGTTAACCCCCTACCCTAAGCAGCAGTACCTCAGCTACCACCTTATCAATTTAATACTAGTTATATTTAACTGAGGTTAACAGTTTTCAATTCAATTATCTATCAAGACAAAACTACACATTTGGTAAAACAGCATCATATAAACTAAAATAAACTTTTTTTTTTTTTAAAAACTGTTCATACTATTATATAGATCTATGTAATATATAACACTTGTATTCTAATAGCATTCAAATAATCTTAATGTTAGAAATCAAGAGGAGAGAAAATTATGTTCTAACATTCATTTAAATCAAAAACTTTGGCTAATATGATTCAGACATTACATGCATTAAGATGCATCTATTTTCTGTCATGTGAATTCTATCAACAGCTTCCAAAAATCTTGAATTGTTTGTATATGAGCATTTACTTAAACTCATTATTGTCAATAGAGTAAAATATTGTATTCATAAAAATTATTATAAATCATATTGCATAGTTATGCAGATTCTCAGAAACACCTGCATTATTACCTAAAAAAAAAGCCATCACACACATAAACACAGACACACACACATACATATACACACACACATATACACACACACACATACCCACACACACACACACACACACACACACACACACACACACACACACACACATACACATATATATATATTTATCTGATCTCACTGAGTTGTGTCTTTGTAGAGCACTATCCTACTTGCTGTCCCTAGAATAAATCTGTCTGCTTTATACAAAATAATGCACAGCAAACACATATTAGTAACCAGATTTTACAATCATGCTAACCTACTGCTTTAAAATATATCACATGACATTTCTTCCAGAATAGAGTTATAAGATTATTTATGCTTGTCAATCAGATGAATTAAATGAGTTATAGTAAAGTATATGTTTGGGACACAAGTTTTTAACACAGATTATTATGCTACTGTTAAGTAGATTTTCAAAAACATTTAAATAAATGTTTCATTTTCTATGCCTTCTAAAATAAGATATTTACTTGCTACAAGAAACTACATCATCTAAACTCATCATAACTGACACATTTTATGAATAGAGTATTTTTCCTGAATCTGTGGTGTGTCAGTGTGATAACCTTGTCAATGTTTATACTAACTGCTTTCAGTTTCTCTGTGAAAATTCTGTGAGTGAAGCTTCTGAGGAAACTCATGGACACTGTGCATGAGACAGCCCACATCCCAGATTGTCTCCCTTAACATTTTGGCGGGAAACTTATTAAAACTTGTGGCAAACATTCATTTTGTCAATAGAGTAAAATATTGTATTCATAGAAATTATTATAAATCATATTGGATAGTTATGCAGATTCTCAGAAAAAGCCATCACACTCACACACACACACATACATACACACACTCACACACACACACACACACACACACACACACACATATATATATATATATATATCTGATCTCACTGAGTTGTGTCTTTGTAGAGCACTATCCTACTTGCTGTCCCTAGAATAAATCTGTCTGCTTTATACAAAATAATGCACAGCAAACACATATTGGTAACCAGATTTTACAATCATGCTAACCTACTGCTTTAAAATATATCACATGACATTTCTTCCAGAATAGAGTTATAAGATTATTTATGTTTGTCAATCAGATGAATTAAATGAGTTATAGTAAAGTATATGTTTGGAACACAAATTTTAATCACAGATTATTATGCTGCAGTTAAGTAGATTTTCAAAAACATTTAAATAAATGTTTCATTTTTATGCCTTCTAAAATAAGACATTTACTTACTACAAGAAACTACATCATTTAAACTCATTATAACTGACATATTTTATGAACAGAATATTTTTCCTGAATCTGTGGTGTGTCAATGTGATAACCTTGTCAATGTTTATACTAACTGCTTTCAGTTTCTCTGTGAGAATTCTGTGATTTGAAGATTCTGAGGTAACTCAAGGACATTGTGCATAAGACAGCCCACATCCCAGATTGTCTCTCTTAACATTTTGGCGGAAACTTATTAAAAACTAGTGACAAACATTCATTTAGCAGTGTAAATGCATCTAAACATGACAGAACCTCCACAATGTATTCCACAGATCATCACAGCCTCTATGCAAGTGAAATTAAACTCAAAATTACCAACAAGCAATAAAACTCAGCATTCTTCTCCCAACTCAATTTTCATACAAATCCTATTATTCACTGTGCCCACACAGTCAAAAGCATTCTATATATTAATAAAGAAAAGAAAAGAGAGTAGAAAATAAAAGGAGTGAGGCAGAAATAAAAATGTAAGAGAAAGCTGTAAGAAGTATATACAATGGAATGTTACTTACTGTTTATATTAATAGAGTTAAAAATAAAACATATTATTTACTCTTATTTAGTTCTGATTATTATTAGTTAAAGCATGACAGATTATTTACAAACAAGCATAAGCAGTATAATCAAGAAAGTATAATTAGAAATAGCATTTGAAGAACTTATAAACTTTTACAAGAAATAAATATGTTATTATTCTATTAATGATATTTTCATTACTGTTCTTTCCCTGCCCTCCCCCACCCTTTACCCACTACATAATCTAAATAGAATGTCATTGTTTAAACAAAGAAAATAATAAAAGAAGAAGGAAAAAAAAAGATAAAGATAAAAAAATGTATCAAATTACTAACCTTACTTTTTTCAGAAAGAAAAACAAATCGAGTCACAGCCTGCCATTAAATCCTCAGGCATTTTGACTGGTTATGAAACAAAACATTTCTTTGCACATAGAGAATAACTTTGATTAAATCTTTTCCAAAATATTTGTGGCTTTCTGGAAATGCAGGAACTATATTCAAAAAGATTAATAATGAACTAAAATGATGAGAGAGAAAAAAAACATATAACAAATCATTTGTTTTTTAGTCTCTTCTTCTTCTCTGAAGTCTTCCAGGAAGCTTCAGTTGCCAATCTCTTTAATGAAGAACTAGCCCATTCCATTTCTTCTATTTTATCCAAAATCCTTTTTTCTTTGACAAACAGTAAAGCAGAGTCTAAATCATCGAAGACCTTAGGACCATCAGGAAGGAAGATTTTAAGCTTGGCAGGAAACAGAAGGTATGTTTTAAACTGTGCTTTTTAAGCTCCCTTATTAGTGGCAGAAAAACTTTTCTTTTAGCAATTACCATGGAAGAATAGTCATTGTCAAAACGCACAGTTGTCTCATTAAACTTAACAGGAGCTTTAGCCCAAGCAGATTTAAGAACCATCTCTTTATCAAAAGATGATAGAAATCTAACTATAACTGATCTAGGATAGTTTTTGTTAGAGTTAGTATTAGCTATAGATCTATGTGCTCTTCGATACCAAAAGAGAATGCTTCTGGTAAATCTAAAGTTTTAGGGAGCCATGTTGTTAAAAAGAAGTAATATTGTTACCTTCAATATTTTCTGGCAGTCCAAAAATCCTAATGTTATTGCCTAGATCTATTTTCCAGGTCATCCAGCTTTGTTTGTAAATGTGTATTTTGTTTCAGCAGAAACTCAATGTTGATTTCCTCTTCTTGTATTTTATTTTCCATGTCATTCACAGCTTCTTCTATGCCTGTCATCTGGATCTTCTGTTGTTGCAGGTCCATATGTAACAAGTCTATTTGTTTTGTAGTTTTTCTATGAAAGTGTCTATTTTAGTATCCATTTTATCCATCTTAGCAGTAAGTTGCTGGACTATAATTATCAGAGACTGAAGTTCTTTCTTGATGCTGGAGTCTTGAGAATTTGTCTTACTGGAACTCATTTCAGACTGATAAACTGACAGGAAAATTTCCAAAGTAATTTCTGACAGGAATATTATTAAGATTTCCTTTCTTTTTTAGATATAGTTCAAGAACTATATAAAACAAACATATTTAGAAAGAAAATTACTTCAAGAATTAATTTTTTAAGTAATTAATTCCTGTCAATGTAATGAAATTGGTGGAGCAGAAGAAATCTGCTGCTATCCTGTGTTCATCCTTGGCCACGCCCCCGTCCTTTTGCATTCTGAAGGTGTTGCAATGACCAGCATTAGGTAAGTAAGTTTCTAGCCAATCACCACCAGTGAAACTGACACTGAATGGAAATGAGTAATGAAGATGTAAGCAATCTAGCAATTTGGGTAACAGTAAGAAACAAACACTTTAGTGAAAGCACAAAAAAAAAAAATTTAGACAGAGCAGTAAAAGTAATTCAATGGTACAGGAAACAGGAAAATGATACAAACGTGATTAACTAAATAAGGTATATGAGACCAAGAAACCTATAACAGGATGAACAAGGATACATACCAAGCTACAGATCAGAGTGAATAAAAATAACAGGTTGTAAAGTTAGGAAATGTTTCTGCTATCTTAATTCACCATATGCCTAGCTAGCATGACCACTGACTCAAGACAGATGGACATATTTAAAAACAACACTTTGGATACTGGTTACTCCTAACCAAAAAAATAGATTTATTTAATGGAAAAAATGTGAAGCAAGTGACTGTTTCTAAGCACTGCTTTGTAAGTGAAAAGTAATTTCTCACATTGCTGCAGGTACACGTTGTACTTCTTTGTTTTTTTTTCATCTATTTTTTGTAGAAAAAAGCTACAGTGTAGAATTTTGTATATATATTATTCAGGTATTTGATTATTTCTAAAGCAATAGAATGACATCAACCAGTTAACCAAATCCAATATGCATTCACCTCCAATAAATGCTTTAACCAAATTAGAATCACAGGGAACTAAAGCTTTCCAAGTAAACAACAAACATAAGATAGGAATCAATCCTTTGGAGCTGCCAGTCCACCACAGGACATGTCATATATGGAGTATATAGCTTTGAATGTTAATGAGCTAGCTGCAACAATTTCCATTTCACATGGTATAAATTTCTTCTAGAGAGTTCAGTCTAATTCAAGATCTCATAGAGGCTATTCCAGATCCACATTGTTTTTGTAGTATTTACTCTTCACCCAGAGAAAGACCAAGACATTATCAGAGTTAGAAGTGAGACCATTTTTAGAAAACTTGAGAAATGTATCGGCAGACGTGAATAAATGCATCTGCTTTCAAGAATGTATGTGCTTGGAATTACAAAAGTGTAATACACAGATGACAATGTGACACAGTACATGCAACCAACAGGAATCTCACTTCAATGAAATTTAGTGGAAGTTTTGAGTACAGAAACTTACTTTCTTCCTCAGTGTGAGTGGATAGGTTGAGAAGCCTGAAAATGCAAAGTGTAGCACATTCCTGCATGGTCTTGAGTAAGAAGTCTTAAAGGTATTTAACACTTTTATATATCTTAATGAGGAGAAAGACTGAATAGCAACAATTAAAGATAAGTTCATGAATTATTGTGAGGATGAAAATGAATGTGCCATATGCTCTTCCCAAGTTCCTAAAAAGACTATAGATGCTTACGCTACAAAGCTAAGGAAGTGAAACACAGAATTTGAATTTAGAGAGTTGTATGACTCACCAATAAAAGACAGAGTAATCTGTAGTACAAGAAATAATTTATCTAAAGCTTTGGACGTGTACAGAGAAAGTGAAAATTCAAACATGATTAAAAGAATTAACTGAAAAAAATTGACTTATGTAAAGTAAGTTGTCAGACAAAAATGGGAAACAAAGTAAAAATCTACTACAATAACAATGGACATTAAGGACAGAGCCATGTGAGACTATACTCTGAGATTCATAAACATGCCTAAAGGGGCCATGTAAGTGCTAATGCAGTGATGCCAATTTGTGTGACTCGGCACAGAGGTAATTACAAAGTAAAAAAGGAGGCATTTAGAAGCTCAACTATTAACTAATTAAGAAATTCACCCATGGAAATGGTGGTATCAGTGAATACAGATGTGTACCACTGGTGCAGTTACAGAATTCTGAAGTAGCACTAGCTAGTAGTATGTTACATACATGTAAGTATGCACATCCATATGCACAACTTTGCAATGCTACATGAACTGTTGCAAGTCATAATATGTGGCTTACAGCATGGTCCCTTGTGTAGATCAGTGTGTATATTGAACTTAGCCAGCCACTGTAGCAAGACAGCACATGCATAAAAGTTACTGAGCACGTGCAAGATCAGTGCCATTTTGTATAGTTAGTGTGAGTGCAAGCTTGAATAGAGATGCAAATGCGAGTGTGTTAGAAGTAGTAAGTCAGACAGTAAGCATATGAAGCTCGAAGGATATGTACCAATTACAGCTCCTGATGTGTTTATGTACAATAAACAATTTGAACACATACCCAGCCTCACTGTCTCATTTGACTATACAAGACATGCGACAGTGTGTCAGAATGGGATCCGAAGTTGAAGCAACTTGCAAACCATGAGGCACGTATTTAGAAGTGGAGCAATATCCAGGAGTGAACTCGCAAACAGGTCACAGTTATTAGAAGGTACTTAAATTAATTTCAAATGATTTTCAGTCATCATAACTGTGGCATAGCATTCAAGTGTTCAAAATTATTTCTGAGATGTTCATAATGTCCAAGACAGTGGTATAATATTTAAAGTGTTTGTGAAAAAATCTCTAAAATGTTGAAAATGTTCAAAAAGGCTAAAATGTCCAAATTTGTTCGTACTGTATGACTTTTTCACAGTAACTAAGTCTTTTCGAAGTATCCAAAGTGTCCGGAGTCTTTGAGATATTTGCAGTGTTAAAATAAAGTATTTTCAGAGAGATTGTTGTGCACTTGAGCAAAATTACAAGTACCAAATCTGTGTTTGTCTTTTCGACTTTTCCCGGTTAGGGGTCGCTACAGCGGAACTCTGGTCCAATAATGATTGGCAGTAAATTTTTATGGTGCCGAGTTGCTAGCCCAACGCCCAACCTTCAGCGAAGGCACACCCATTCACGCATGTCTTTCGGAGGCCACTCGACCACGGGGAGGATATGCAGACTCCACACAGAAGGCACTCCAGCCGAGAATCGAACAGGAGAACCTCCTGCTGTGAGGCAACAACGCTACCGCTGTACCACCACGGCTTTCAAGTACCAGATCTATAGTTATGTGTAAAATAAATCTATTGTTATGGCAGTGCGATTTTGCAGACCTGAACCACTGGCGTTTGCTGAAAATTGGTGAGTGTTTGAGCAAAAATATGATATTTTCATACAGGCTGCATTTTCTAATAAAGACACACATACAAGGGCATTTATACTTCTCAATTTAGCTAGCTCAGAGGCCACTGAGTGAGAACATTTATTTGTGTATGCACCTGCTGTGTATGCAGGGGAGGGGAAGAACTGCCATACTGTAATACAGGCTGAAACATGGGAAGACCCTGAATGCTTAAAATGTAACTTTAGAGAAATGTATAACCCTCAAGCTAATATTACAATGGAAAGGCATAAAAGTTATACAAGAAATCAAAAGCCTGAAGAAACTATTGCAGCATATATTACTGACTTAAGAATAAAGCAAAATTTGGTGATCTATGAGATGAGTTGATAAAAGACCGTCTTATATGTGGTGTTAATAATGATGCAATAAGAATGATTTTGCTTCGAGATAATGAATTAATATTGAGCAAAGCCATTGAGATTTGTCAAATACATGAGATTACAGAAAAGCATAAGAATGAGAAAAGCATGTTTGTAGTTTCTGCTAGTGCAAATGTTGATAGTGTACAGCAGCAGAAATGGAAATATAAACCAAGGGGTATTGTCACACACAACCTCATTGTTAACTATCACAATTGTGGAGGCAGTCATGAACTTAAATGGAAAAGTGTTTAGCTTTTGGTCAGCAACGTCACAACTGTAAAAAGTGGAATCATTTCAAAAGGTTTTGCAAGTCTAAAGTGTCACAAACTTAAAAGAGAGTATCCGAAGAAGCAAGTAAGTAGATCAGATAGAAACTGTAGTAAACTCCAAAAGCTGTGAACACACTTTTTTTGCTGATGGTGTCTCTGTGCTCAATGAAACAGTTAATACAGCAGGCTATCAATTGTCAGCAAAGAGTGAAATATTTTGTACTTACAAATTAATGTGAAACCTCTAGAACTTAAAGTAGACACTGGATCTAAGTGCAATGTTATATCAGCACAAGTGTTTGCTAAAGTAAAAGCTGGTGAGAAACTTGATTCAGCAAAGTGTGCAAAACTAATTGCTTATGGTGGTGAAGAGATTCAGACTGATGACGCAGTAGTTCTTTTATGCCATTCTGCTGGGAAGAGCTATGACTTGCAGTTTTACATAGTCAAAAGACACGTGTAGTTACTGTTAGGCCTCAAAGACAGTCTGAGAATGGGACTGATTTAATTTAATAAAAATGTTCACCTTATAAGTATGAGTAACAATGATAGTTTTACACAAAATATTTTTAGTGAATATGCTGATATTTTCAAAGACAAGCTTGGTAAACTTACAGTCACATATTCCACGAAGTTAAACCATGACGTAAGTCCAGTTGTCAGGCCAACACAGAAGATTCCAGTAGTAATGCAGAGTAAAGTAAAAGCAGAACTAGACAAAATGGTGAATTTTGGTGTCCTTACTCCAGTAGAAGAACCAATTGAATGGGTATCCTCCACAGTCGTAGCTCATAAGAAAAGCTCAGATGCTAATTGAATATGTATTGATCCAAGAGACTTAAACAAAGCACTTGTGTCCTCATCATCCGATGTGTACAGTAGAAGAGGCAGCTGCCCTCATGCCAAATTCCACTGTTTTCTCAGTCTTGCATGCAAAAAGCTCTTTTTGCCAAATTTCAGTGGATCACAAATCTTAATAGGTAACTACATTCAGTACACCATTTGGTAGATAGAGATTCTTGAGAATGCCATTTGGAATAATTTCTGCCAGTGAAGTCTTTCAACATGCCATGGAAAAAATATTTTCTGGTTATCCATGTGCTATCAGGAGCGGCCTTAGATCAACTGGTGCCCTAGGCAAAAAGGCTTTACGGCACCCTCCACCACAAGACCTGGTGCCCCCATCCTGGTCTACCTACACCAAATAAATACTGGAAAAGCTCTCCTACTAGAGCAGAACCCTAGGCGGCCGCCTAGTTGGCCTATGCGTAAGGACGGCTATGTGTGCTATTATAATAGATAGTATTGTTGGAGGCAATGGTGAAGACGAACATGAGAGAAATCTCAGGCAAGTTCCAGACCATGCACATGAAGTAAATCTTAAACAGCATCCTCAGAAATGTAAATTCAAACTGAAAGAAGTTACTTATGTGGGACATTTGTTTACCAGTTCTGGCTTACAACCAGATCTGTCTAAGCAAATAGCAACTGTGAAAATGCCAGTTCCAGAGAATGTCACATCTTCACAATATTTTCTAGGTATGGTCAACTATTTAGGAAAGTTAATCCCAGATTTGAGTGAGCTTTCTGTATCATTACGTGAGTTGACATGCAAAAATGTAAAATGGTCCTGGTTGGAACAACACCAAAGAGCATTTGATATTCTGAAGATGAAAATTGTCAGTCAACCCACACTGAGATATTATAATGTTTGCAAATCTGTAACTCTTTCTTGTGATGCTTCAAGGTACAGCCTTAGTGCAGCATGTCTTAAAGAAGGCATACTAGTAGCCTATGCATCAAAAACTTTAGCCCAAGCAAAGATGCATTATACACAAATAGAGAAATAACTTTTGGTGGTAGTGTTCTCATGTTTGAAGTTCAATGATTATATTTATGGCAAACCCAGCCAAATAGAAACTGATCGCCAAGCATTAGTGACAGTTTTAAAAAAAGCCAATGCATACAGCTCCAGCATGATTGCAATGCATGATGTTAAAACTGCAAAAGTACAATTTAAATATTGTTTACAAAAAGGGCAAACACTTGTACCTTGCTGATGCTTTGTCACGTATACACCCAGACAAATGACAGAGCAGCATGAAAATGAAACAACAGGCTTTGAAGAAATGGAAGTCAGAAATTTTTCTTCATCAAGGCTTGATGAACTAAGAAATCACACAGCTTTACACCCAATTCTCCAGAAGCTGAAAAACGTTATCAGTCACGGATGGCCAACATGACAAATTAGTTTACCACTAGAC
Source organism: Protopterus annectens (assembly GCF_019279795.1). Taxonomy (NCBI): domain Eukaryota; kingdom Metazoa; phylum Chordata; order Ceratodontiformes; family Protopteridae; genus Protopterus; species Protopterus annectens. The sequence continues at coordinate 659,727,863 of NC_056727.1, read as the reverse complement.
ATACAGCACTGTATTTTCCTTACATAACACATGACGGAAATGGAATCATCACAAAAGGTCCAAAAGTAATAATTCCAAAAGCATTACAACAGGAATATATCAAACTTTTGCACTGTGGTCACCCAGGTACTGATTCAACCAAAAGAAGGCAAGGGGAATTGTATGTTGGCCTTCTATGTCCAAAGATATAGTGAAAGAAACACTAGCATGTCCAATTTGCAACAGCACCAAACCACATCAACAAAAAGAATTGTTTTGGCTATACCAAATTCCTGAATTACCATGGTCGACGGTTGCCACAGATATTTTAAAATGGAATGGTCAGAATAGTTAGTAGTTACTCAAATCACTCAAAGCTCCAGCTTACCCCATGCTGTGTGACCTACAGGCCTGAAAGCAGGGCAGGACAATGAAGTGGGGACTGCAGCCACACCACAAGCACAACTGTGGCTGGCACTGCATAAAACAGTAACATAAATGGAGAAAAAAATAAAGCAACAAACATAAAATGAAAACATTTTTCATTTGGCTGCTTGCCGGTTTCAACTTTATTTGTGGGTTTTACTTCCTGAAAGTCCTGTGATTTGATGAGGCTCTACCACTGATGACTTTATACTTAATAATGTATTGCTGGTAAATTCAGGTGAGTGCAGTGGATATATCTGACTTTTATTATACTGAGAGCTGGTTATTGCTTATGCTTTGATAATTGTATCTAGCCTGGACCTGAACATTTTCATCTAATTTTCGTTTTTGCATTTTGCAGCCACATCACTGTGCTCAGAAAAACATAAGTATTCTTCAGGTCAGCATAAATAAGCTTGTGTAATTAGATACCATGGTCATTTACCATTTGTTTTCAGTTGGCAAACTTTCTTAATTAACATTTTAAGCTGTGTTATCTTAATAGTCATGCAATCTGAACTTTATCTGATTTTTTTTGTATTTAAATTTTTGGACATTTTATGCAAAATAAATGCTTTTAATGATATTGACCTTCACATAGTTTTAATTGGCTAATTGATTTTAGCATAATATTCTGTTTGTTATGTTGTGTATTCTAGCTGATTGTTTCTAGTGAGCCTAGCTTGACTGTCAACTTACTATAAATGGAAACACAGTTTAACCACTGTTATTGTTTGTTCATTTATAGACACTTAAAATGTGTTAGTTATACAATAGGGACCTTTATTTAGTGCAGTAGCCCTTTCATACTCATATGCTTTCATCTTTGTTCATTGAATATGTCCTTATCTGGGTAAGCTGGGGAAGTACAAGGAAGGGGAACTGGGGTTAACTGGGTCTATGTCCTTAAAGTGGTGTCAGCAGATACTTGTCAGAGTCATGGGTCACTGTCCTGGGATGAGACCACTTAGGAACAGGGGTTATTTATGCCTTGTATTGGTAACTGCAAAATTGGAATACCATTGGTGCTAGCAGATGTATCCTGCACGTCACTGTCCCTCACTCTGACATTGCTCACAAGAGCAAGGCCAAATCATAAGACTTGCAGAGTTACAAATTTGTAACACAGTGCCAGTGTCACTTTTATTAAGAAACCTAGCTTAATAGAAACTGCAGCTCTATTGTGCTATGTGTTGTTCAGTGCATTAGGACAGTATTTTTGATAAGGTTAGTTGCCATCTGTCTTAGAGCCAAGAATGACGTAATTCAAGTCCCTGCATCTGGATCTTTTTCAGTATTTCATTTTAGCAGGGACAAATTCCAGATATCTTCTTATCGATCATCTGTCTGAGAGCATTGTGGTATTTTTGCAAGAAGCTATGGACTTCATGATCACCATAGTATTGCATCACAAAAACTGCTTTGTTCTCTGTGAGTTTAAGATGTGGGTTCAATTTGCCATGGAGTTCCTCCTAATTACTGAGGGCCTGGCTTTGTTCAGGCTATTGCCTCTACCTTCCATAAATAAAGTAATATTCTTGACTTGATGCCCCAGTTGGATGTGGTGACTTGGCTGCAGAACCAGTCTCTTTGCTGGATCATAGGTTCATAGGTAGGTACTAGGCTATCGGCCCTAGGGCCCATAGAAGCCTAGCCAAAAATGTACCCTGGCTTTTGCCACCCAAGAAAATTATTTTCCTGTGCCCCTGTCGAGCACAGCCACAGAAGTGATCCCCAGGGTGAATTTCCCATTTCCCATCCAATCATCAAGATTTTTCTTGAAGAGTGCTAATGAGGAGCTTTGTTTGACATAGATAGGTAGTCTATTCCAGAGTATGGGAAGTCTCTGGGACAGGAATCTATCCCTCCAGCTTGTTCTGTTTATTGTGGTGACAAGGTTTAGGTCCCTAGAGCGTGTAGCTCGGAGGGATTGGGATTTCCTTAAGTGGAGCCTGTCCAACAGTTCTGGGTTTGACATAGCTTTGTATGTTAGGCAGAGATTGCCCCTGAGTAGGCGATATGCGATGGAGTAAAGCTGTAGTTTTTTGAGATGGTTTACATAGGGCATCTGTTTGAGGCCAGTAATCCTCTTTGTGAGGTATTTCTGTGGTCTTTCCAGTTGTTGTAGATGTCTTGTGAGGTACATACCAAAAGGGACATTGTACTCTATAATGGGTCTAATGAGTGATGAGTAGAGGGGAACAATGACCTCTTTTTTCTGGATGAGAATCCTTTTGTGATGAGATGAGCCACGTAGAAGGATTTCCTGACCACTGTGGCGATATGATTATCAAAGGAGAGACTACTGTCCACCTGTGTCCCAAGGTCTCTTATCACATTTTCGGCATTAAGTAGACTACCAGCTATGTGGTAGTTCATGGGTACAGAGTTTTTACTAAAGGGGATGACAACACTTTTTGGCATTGAGCTTCAGGCCATGGCTTTGACACCAGGCATCTGATTCAATGAGGTCCTTTTGTAGTTTGTCCACATCGTTAGGAGTTTCGATTATGGCTCCTAGTTTGCAGTCATCTGCAAACTTTGTTAGCCAAAGACCTTCTGTGTTGGCCTGCACTTCAGAGAAGTAGATACCAAACAGGAGAGGACCCAGGACTGAACCCTGTGGTACTCCACTTGTCACTGGTCTGATGTCAGATTTGGAATCCACTACTTTCACAGTGTGGGTTCTGTCCATGAGCCAGTTGGCAACCCATCTTGTGACATAGGGATTTATACCTAGTTTAGTGAGCTTATCTATAATTCCAGAGTGGGAGATGGTGTCGAAAGCCTTGGCAAGATCTAGATAAGCTGTGTGAACCATTTTACCCTCATCTATGGCTTTGGTGACTGCTTCAAAGAAGTCAATCAGGTTTAGGAGACATGATCTGCCTTTTACAAATCCAAACTGGGTAGGGTCCAGAGTTTGGAGATTACCAATGTCTTTGTTTAAGAGTTCCACGATGATACGTTCCATGGCCTTGCAGACCAGGCTTGTCAGGCTAATGGGGCGGTAGTTCCCAGGGTCCATCGTGGCTCCCCCTTTGTGGAGTGGGATAACCGTCGCGGTGCGCCATTCAGTGGGTACAAAGCCTGAGGTGAGACTATGATTGAACATGGTATTTAGGTAGGGTGCCAGTTCATTCTGTAGTTCATGTAGAACGCAGCCTGGGATATTGTCAGGTCCCATGGATGCTGTGTTCTTGGCTTTGGAGAGTGTGTTTTTTACCTGTGCAGCCATGATTATAGGAACTTTGCATTCTTCTGGTATAGAGATGGGCCCTCTAGAGGGTGAGAGGGGGTAAAGTTAGCACTGAACCTATCTGCTAGGATGTTGGCAATATCAGTTGGTTCTGTATATTTAGTGCCATTGTGCTGTAACTCAGAGCAGATCTGAGTGTTCTCATTTAGATGCTTGACATACCTATAGAATGCTTTATGGTTGTCTTTAGAGTCAGTGGCAATTTTGTTTTCGTAACTAGCTTTGGAGGATTTTATGAGGGATCTCAGCTTCTTACTGAGGTTGACCAGGGAGTTCCTCCAGTCATGGGATTTTACTCTTTTTTGCAACAGTTTCTTTCTTCTGTTGTAGAGTTTGTTTATAGCGGAGGACCACCAGATTGGCTTCCTTTTTTTGGAGGATAACATCTTGGTTCTATTAGGGATAGCATGATCCATGCACTCGTGTAAGTGCTTATAAAGTGCATTTGTGTAGGATTCGGCAGTCATACCTCTATTGTCCATCTGAATGGGTGTCATGAAGTTTGCCACTTCTGTCTTAAGAAGTGTGAAGTTGGCTTTGGAGAAGTTTTTTATGATGGTTTCCCTAATTGGGGGAGGGGGTGGGATGTGGATGTCTAGGATGATTAGCTTGTGGTCGGATCTGACCAACAAGGAATTGACCTCTGGTGTGGAACACTGGTTTCCCATGTTGGTAATGACCAGGTCTAAGATATTGCTGCCCCTGGTGGGGGTCTGAATAAGTTGATCCAAGGCGTTGGAATTTAAGAATTCTAGAAAACGTTGAGCAAAAGAGTTGGTACATGAGTAGCTTTCCCAGTTAATGGTGGGGTAGTTGAAATCGCCCATTATTAGGGTGTTGGGTTGTACCCTAATACTTTCCAGTGTATCAAGAAATGAGGAGTGTGAATCCTGAGGCATGGTGGGGGGTCTGTAGTAAGCTACAATTTGGATTGCGGTCTTGCCCAGAGTTAGTTGCACTTGGATAATCTTGGATGCATTATGCTGTGCAACTAGCCTGGAGGTGTGGATATCCTTAATGAATATGGACACGCCTCCGCCTTTAGTGCTTCTTTCTGGGTTAGGTGGCCAAAAGGTGTGGTATGAATTGAAGCCTGGTAATGCAGGGGTGCTCTCTGGAGCTTTGAACCAGGTCTCTGTCACTGCACAGATGTCAATGTTCTCCATTTTAAGGAGTGCCTCGAGTGAGTGCATTTTAAGGTTTAGACTTCTAGCTTTGAGTAGCTTGCTTGTACCTGTTACGGTGGTGAATTTGTCATTTGAACCTTGCCTAAAAAAGGCACTATAGGGGTGGCAAAAGCCTTAGCCAGTGTCTGGAATCCTAAGGGCGACAGGTGCAGGCCATCTCTGGCAAAGCATCGTGGACTGTCGATCATGTCGTCCCAGGCAGACAAATACTGGATCCCCTTAGAATGACACCAGAAGCTTAGCCAATTGTTGAAATCAATCATTTTGTCCTTGTATTGTGGTATCATTCTGGGTGATGGCAGGATTCTACTCAGGGTTAGGGTCATACCTGCCTGGGATACAACATCGGAGAGCTCCTCCATGTCTTTTTTCATGTAGTCCAGGGAGGTACGTCTCAGGTCATTCACACCAACATGGACAATGACAGTGTCATATTTGTACTTATTGTGGAGTGACCTGAGTGCATGCGTTATGTGGCGGATCCTGGCACCTGACAGGCAGCTGACAGTAACTTTCTCCTTGTTTAGTCTAGTTAGTGGAACATCAGTGTGCCTGACTATAGAGTCACCTATGACTAGAGTGTTGGGTACGTTGTTATGCCTTATGGGCTGTGGTTGAGTGGCACACTGAGTTTGTGGGCTATGTGTCATTTGGGTTGTGTTGGGGGGTGGAGTTTGCTTGCGTTTATGCTTTGGATGTCCTTGATGCTTGGGCAGGTTTTTACTGAGAGCCTCCGTGAATGAAGGTGTGTGTTTTGTGTTTCTATGTGTGTGTTTTGGTGGTGTAGGTTTTGAGGGACTATGTGACGAGTGTGGTGTGGTGCAAGTGTTTACCTTCTCCTCTTGACTGTCTAGTCTAGTCTTGGGTGAAGAGAGCTTTGCTTCCAGTTTGGCTATATAAGTGCATCTCTCACAGGTTGTAGTGTTGGGTCGTACGAAGAGAGGGTTGTCTGTGTACATGAGGCAATTGCTGCATTGCCCCAAGATGCCTAGATTCATCAGGTAGACAGGAGAAATCACTGGGAGCTGACCCTTAGACATGCCTGGATAAGTGCTTATTTATTAAGTACTAAAAACTGCTTTCCACTAGACAAGTGAGGAAAGTTGAGTGCTGTAGTAATTTGCAGCTTATGTAGTGCTTACAATGAGTTCTGAACAAGTGCTGAGTTCAAAGAAACAGATTTGAGTGCTGAAACTAGAAAACTGGCTAGTTATAAGAAACAAAAGTAAGCTAGAAAGCTTCCCTCCAACACAGAAGGGCTTGGGGGCTCAGAAGCCTACAAACAGTCTAGACCACTTAACAGGAAAGGCAGGAAACAAGTTTAAAAATTTTTTTTGTTTGTTCTCTTTCCCAGATGCTCTCTTTGTACACAGTAGGAGTGCCTGAAATCAGAATATGATCTCACTGCACTCAGTTGAGTGAGCAAATGAGATGGGCCCAGAAGGAGTATCCAAACACAAATTTACAAGAGGGGCGGGCAGTTTCAAAGCCACTAAGATTAACACCAAAACACAAACAGGGAGAGTGGGTGGGAAACCTAACTGAAGAACAGAGTCAAAACTTCCAGTTCAGTTAATAACCATGCAACACAGTTAAATCAATTTAAATACTGTATTATTTGAAAAAAGTGCAGATAAAGGTACTTAAATTCTCTTATACGTCCAGTTGAATACAGCTAGATCTTAGCCGGCCAAAGCTGAGGTTTTTAAGCAGAAAATATTTCAAACTGTTTATCTGATTTATTTTAATTGGGTACTTCCCACTATGGAAAAACAAAACGAATGAGGTTTGTGTAACATATCCTCAAGTGAATTGACTGCTTTACACTACCCACATTTTTATAGTGTAGGAGATCCAGAGCATCTAATTGTGGCCTCTTGATCCAGCATATGTGAACTTCTAACACTAGTGCAGATATATATCCAAGATCTACCCAGGTCCATAAATGCTGTTATGATCACGAACTTTGTGATATCTGAAGACTTGAGTTAAGGTTGGAGAACTGATGCAAAACAATCTGGTTTTCTAGAGTACAAGCTTAGATTGATTGACCATTACAAAGTTTACCATTTAGAAATCTCAAATAAAAATGTGCTGTTATTGTCAGATGAAATTTCTACATCATCCAACAATCTACCTAAGCTCCTTCAGATTGCAGACAGACTGAGTATTACAGTCTGTTTAGGTAACTGAATAACTTTTCTCTGCCTCAGAAACTGAAGCTGCTATTCTAGTCTTTGCTAATAAGCATGGCCATATTAGACTTGAGATCTTGGAATCTCACCCCACTGGAATCAACATAACCAGGTTCTTTCTAATTATGTTGGTGCCATGGAACTGACCTCAGCACTGTATCCTCCAACATATGGACTGGATTCTGGACTGATTAAGTTGAAGGTTGGTATTACGTTGTCTGGTTGTCATGGGCGCAGTGATTCTCCAGAATATATACTCTTCTCTGACATATTTCCATTTCTTCATCTCTTGGAAAGGCTGTGCTTATCCTCAGAAAATAAACGTAGATACACAAGACCTGGAAAGAACTATCCAGTCACTGACCTTCCTTTTATTGACAGCATTACTGAGAAAGCTGTTTACACGCAGCTTGAGTCACATCTGTCTTCTCATAACCTCTTTCATCTTTGGCATGCTAGTTTTATATGTCAACTTTGAGATAGTCTTTGTGGATGCAGAGCTTCCTGGGTGGGAACTGAGTTCTTACAGGGGGTATAAAGTTTGGTGGCTAGATTGCAGGTCAGTACACCTTGGAATGTCCGTATAACACCTGTGTTGCAGAATTTGTATTGGCTTCTGGTAGTTACAAGCATGATCAAGGATTTTGTATTAACATACAATGCCATCTTTCTCAAGAACCTTCTTATACCTTACTGTCTGGCCTACCAGTTATTCTCAGTAGCTCCTATGTACAACCTATATATTACTTACCTCTGCCTTCAAACATCCCATTACTTGACACTCCTTCCACCTAGGTGACACACACTGTACTACCACATCTTTTATGTATACAGGAGGACTGTGTGGGGACTGGTGGTTAATGTTTCATTATGGTTAATGACAGCTCCCCGACACTTGCATTGACCTGACCAGATCATGTATGGATGACAGAGATTTTCTTCTGACTGTTTTCACTGGCCTGGTAGTTAGAAACCTGTCAGGTGGCTGGACCCCTGACTCCCTTATTTATTAAGAATTACATGTTTGTAAAAATTACTTGTTTATGATAAATAATTTTCTATCTGAAGTGTCATTTTTAGCTCTTTTATTAGTTTAGGCATTACTTAACTATTTGTTTTTATTATGTTACAATGTTTCATTAAAAATGCTTTAGTTTTAATACACTGAAAAATATAAATACTGGTTTCCAAACCTCATGTAGCTCTTGCATTCAGTGTATTTATTAAATAATGTTAATAACAGTTGAGCTTGGCTAGCCTTGATCCTGCATAGGAATGTTCTTAAAATGTCATCTGGACTTATCAGATTTATACAAAGTTTTTTTTAATGCATTCGTAACCTTGTCTTTAGCAATTAAAGGGATTCCAAGGTATCCCCCTGCTTTTCTATGTACTCCTTTGCCATGTCTAAAGCACAAGTTGAATTGTTTGGAAACTGCTTCCAGCATAATTGCTAGTTTGTTATAAACTGTTCCTTCCTTTGTTAAACCACCATAGTTCTGTTTTCTTTTTCTAGATTTTCTATATAATTACCATTGGATTTGTAGTTATCTTTCGTTTTTATTTCTTTTTGTTTTAATCAAAGCCAACTTTTACAGATTTAATGGATTTTCCAATACATTCACTATGTATGTAACTTTAATGCCTGATGCGGTCAGTAGTTCTGTTCACATCATACATAATGGTTCACTGTTTCCAAAGGATACAACAATCCCACTGTGAATAACAAACATCACTTGTATTTGTGTTAACATGTCTGTGCTTAAGTAAAGGTTGAACTTTGGAATGTAAATTACTTCTTATTCAATGCTCTCTGACCAACTGAATAACTCTTCCCATTTTTATCATCCTTTTCTCAGGACTGCATATAGTTTAACTAAACATTTCTACCCCTATGTGTGTACTAAACCAAATATTTACAGACCCTATATACAAAAACAAACTCATAAACATTTATTGAATGTTTTATATTCTTCTTTAATCTAGTTGCTGTCCTTACCTAATAATACAAGCAATTTCTTTTATTTAGATAATACTTCCATTTCATTTTTATTTATAATGCTATGGTTTCCATTGCCCAAGTTGTACCGAGCACATTTCATACTGATTTCATTTTTTTGACCAATTACTTCCCTGCTCTTATTCCTTAGTCCCTCAATTACATTTCTGTAACTTCTTTCATGATACCTATTACCTTCTCTAGATCGGGCTTTCCTTTAGTTTTCAGTCTTTTTGTAATAAGCTTTTTTTTGCTACTATCAACAGTAGAGATGTAAGTGATATTGTATGTTTGGAATCTATATCTCCTGTCCAGTATAGCGTAAACATTTTTTTTCTGACTGCATAGTCTTTCTCTGGTATGCCACTTAAAAATACCTGTAATTCCTTTTTATATTCTTGTAATATGGTACTGTCCCAGAAGACATGTTTTCAAAATTGTCTTATTCATCACACCTCCAACATCTGTCATTTTCTGAAGTCTACCTGGTGTGTCAAAATACTGATGTTAAGTATTTTGATGCAATATTCTGAACTTTCTAGATTTTGTGTCATACAGTGGGGCTAAACAAATATTTTTCATTCCTGCATAGAGCTGTGTGTTAATCTTCTGTTCCATCCCTGTCTGACTTGGTCACCATAGTGTACATATGGTCTTCCTAATACATTATCACGTCTGTCATTTGACACTTCCTGTCAAGCTTCTATTAAAAAAATACTATAGCTGGTCTCTCTAGCTGTTGTATCTTCTTTCTTTGAGCTCCTCTGCTAGCCTGTTATATGCTAAGCATTCTATTTGCTTTGAGTTAAATATTTGTTACTCCTCTTGCTGTAGTTATTTTATCATTACTTATCATCTGCTCCCAGTACCTAGTGTCTTTGTTTTTCACTTTGCATGCACTTACTGCTTTTTTTCCCTCTGCTTTTTTTCCCTCTTCCCTCTTTAGGTGAGGAGTCTATATTCCCAGTCACTAATTTTTACCTGGATTATTATCTGGGTGGCTATTCTGTGTAGATACTTCCACACCAAACTATTTTTTCCCTGTTTATCACTTCCCATAACCCTGTCCTGTTTTGTTCCTCTGTTATATTCTCCTGATATAAAACCATTGTCTTCCATTTCATCTGATACCTTTGGTTTTCCATTAATCTCAGTAATCTGAGTTTGGTCACTCTAAAATATTCCTGGTGATTTGGTATACCTATTCTGCCCTGGTTTACTGATAACATTGATTTTTACCATCTCATCCTTTATCTTTTATTGTCCCCCAAAATTTCCTTCATTTCTTTTTTAATTACTTTCCAGGTTTTCCCAGATAAAGAGTAAAAGTATGTCTGATCCACATAGAGTAATTATGGTACTACAGATATTTTAATTTTCCATATTTTACTTTTGTTTTTCTAATTATTTTCTATGTGATTTGCACCCAAATTTCATGTGCTGCTTTGTCTGAATCCTGCTTCTACCCCATACCCATGTATCACACTCTGTAGTGTCCCCACAAGAAGGGGAATTCCTGCACCAGATTGTGCGTGGGCATATAGTTAACCATTACAGCCTTTGATTTTTGATTAATTATTTGATTCTACAGGGATCTACCTCAGTAGATCGAATTAACATAAGATCGAAATGCATAACATCAAGACGAGAACATAAACAAGGCAAAACAGCGAGCAGTCACAAACTCGAAACGTACATCGAAAGACACACATTCAATCCTTAATGTTTTCACATCTATAAGCAAACATTCAACACAAATAGAAACCTGTCCCTTTAAACTACACTACGATGTATGTGAACCTCTGTGCAATATACAAACCACATCTCGACTTACAAAACTTTCAATAAAACAAAGTAAGTGATATTCTACTTATCTTCACAACCTTATTCTACATTTTTGCAGGGGAGCAAGCCCCCCTGCACCCCCCACCCCCTGTAAATTATATATACTAACTCCGAAATCACACTACAGTGGGGAAAAGGGTGAATTTCCCGATCCTCACTGTACCATGATCTCTATTCAGAAGTTACAAGGTTTTAAAAAATTATCTGTAACATCTGCAGCTGTTTTTTCTATGTTGTACATTTTGGATTTGTGACCATTCGCTGTTTTGCCTTTTTGATGTTCGCATCTTGATATTATGCATTTTGATCTTATGTTAATTTGATCTACTGAATTAGATCCTTCTATAGATATTGAATATCAGCTGTGTACACAAATGAGGCTTACCAAATTTCTCTAATGTTTTTCCAGAAATTCCCAATGAACCTTGCTGAAGGCTTTTTCAGCATCTAGCCCTATAATTACCTAGGGTCTCTTGTCAACTTCAGCATTCTCTGTACCATCAGCATTTTATTTATGTTGTCAAATATCTGACATTCTGTTTTAAATCCACCTGGTTTACATCTATTAGTTTAAGCAAGATCCCCGCTAATCTTTTCACTAATATAGTCATAAAAACGTTGTAGTCATGCTTTAAAATCGATATCGGCCTTTATGAGCTTGAACAACTAGGATCGTTTCCCCTTTATGTATCGCTACCATTGCAGCATTATGTCAGGAATCCAGTATTGCTCTATCCGACATCACGTTATTAAATAGCTTTTTTCAACCTCTAACGATTACTGACTCTATTATTTTCTTTATTTATATGGGGATGCCACCTATTCCCACGGTTTTCCCTGTATTTTGCTGTCTGATTGCAGCTCTAATCTCCTGCTCATTGATTAGCTCTGGGTACATTCAAACTTTCCACATAAGCTGTCATATCCTTTTCTCTGTTATCCACTGTTGAATTACTTTGATAGAAACTGGCATAATAATCTGAATTTCTAATACTTTGTACATATCTATACGTAACGTCACATTTTCAGGGTTTCTGATTTTTGCAATCAATCAATCTTTCCCCTTTTGCTATCTCAGTCTTAGGGCAAGGAGTTTAAATGACTGAAAAAAGCATGAGGGGTTAGCATCAAAGTACAGAGATGTCACTGTTTTCAGCCTGAACTCATTAACATTTCTAGATGCTCCCTAATTCATAGGTTGGTAGTAGGCTATCGGCCTTAGGGCCTATACAAGCCTAGCCATAACAGTTCCCTTTCTCCACCTGCAATCTATTACAGCAATATCCCATGGCTGGGTGTGGGAAATGCTGGATTTATTGATGGTTGGTGTGGTTTGGTCACGAGAGTGAAGCATTACCCACACCCAGCCATGAGTTTACTACTATTATACAACGACATTATTTAAGATAAAATTTACTTATTTTTCTTAAATAATGTCCTTGTATAATGGCACCGTGGTGCTCTTCCATGTTTTTTTTCCTGGTATCATGGGACTTTCTTGATGTATTGTGCATGCATATGGGACTTGTTCCCACATTTACATAGTACCATATGTGCTGTGGAAAGGAAGCAATGGAGAAAGGAAGATTTTTTTAATAAAAAAAATCTGAAATCCAGAACCATTCAGACCTAACAGAGAGAAAGGGTAAAGAAAATGCAAGGATAACCAGTACATTTCTTTAGTTTTGAATAACGTACCTGAATATTCTTGTATTTTTTTCTTTCTCGTACTTCTGAAGTGCCCAGATATGCAAGTTTATTGTTTTTTTAAAGGAGAGGAAACTGGAATCTCTATAGCATGTATTAATAGAAGAAAGTCTGGATGACTGGATTTTTTAATATTGGTATACGCTCAATTTACAACATGCATGCTGGTTGGGCTAACCAATCAGTGTGCTCATCTTTGAATGTTAATGGCCAGTCGTATAATATTTACTAAGTCTGAGTCTGTTATTCGTTTTTTCTACTCTAAGTTTCTTAATTTCAGGCACCCCATTTTAATATTTCATATGACAGCTTACCCATCTCTCTAGCCTTTGTCATCATTATGGACTTTAGCTTGCATAGATCTTACTTATGTGTTAACTCTTTACTCCCCACCCCCATTTCTTGACAGTAATCCATCAAGGTCTGGAACAACCAGTCTTGGAAGTAGTATTGCTTCAGTAAATAAGTGGAGAACTGCCAGTGACTTTCCCAATATGTATCCTCAACTTTAACCTTAATTTACTTAGCAATGGTGCATCATCTGAGAATGTAATTAAGTATGTTTCTATCATTTGCTAAACTACTACACTCTATGGAAATATACAATCTATCCAACTTGGTCCAATTTTTGTACTTCATAGAGAGTAGATAAAATACCTCTTTGCATCTTTTAGGAGCCCCACATAGTTATCTTTCATTTTTGTATAAGATTTTCATCACATGTACTCTTGGGTCTTTTCTTGAATGCTTCTAATTTTCACTGGATCATTTTTGGTTTTATTACATTATATTTTTTTGGCCATCCCTTACAAGTTTGTTTGTGTCTTCTGTTCCTAGCATTACACATGCTTGTTACTTTCTCCTCTGAGGGTTTTATGATTAACAGAACATGTTTGTTAATACAAGCCATTTAACATATTGTAGAATACACCTGTGCTTTATTGTATCTTATTCTAAACTTATTCCTTCCAGTGGAGCTCTGGAAGTTTGTATTCTAACTTCCAATGGCTGCATCCTGAGCCTTTTGACAAAACCGGGTTATGCTGTCACTGTGCAAGCAAATGTTCTTACCTCTAGAATCATATAACAACCACTACAGTGCTGTAAATGATGAACTGTTTGGCACAAACTACTCATTCAACTAGTCACATTAATTAGATTTAATGTCTTAAATTAGATTTTAGAAGTTACAGTAAATACTATTTTTGTAATATTTTGTAAATACCTTGCAATGTATCAGTAACAGCCAAGCTATACACACACTTCAGGAGGAATTTGTTCAGTCAGCTGTCAGATTTTACTATGAGGCTATGCAGGTCTGTCTGTTGCTGGATCACTGAGATATTGAGAGAACTATTAAAACTATGTCAATATATATAAATAGTATGTGAACAAAATTAAAAAATTTTAGCTGCAACAGACAGAGATCAAGTATAAATGAAATTGTATCGCCCTTTATGTAAGCTTCAAAATCTCCTCTTTAAATAACGTGTATGCAGTATGTTTTTTGGAATTATTAATGAAAAGATGAACATGTAACAATAGACACTGAGAGATGTCACAAGGATAATCCTAGATCAATGATCGGTGCTGCCACTAGGATTAATTTTGACAATGCATTGTTTATAGTGAAGTATTATCCTTTTGCAAAGCTTGAGAAATATGAGTTATTTTTAGTGTTGCTAGCATAAACATTGCTTTAACATAATGATATTATGATCGGAGCGAGTCATTTGTGTACTGAATAAACACAGACATGTTACATTGACTAGACAGGTTAGTAAAGATTAAGCCATGGATATTATATTCCACAATGTATAATTGATGTTAGCATCACTTTTGTCTGTTGTAATGCCTTCTTTTTCTCTTATTATTTATTTATCTCTCTCTTTCACTCTCTGTCCACGCATGTTCTGTTTCATATAGTAAAATGTTTAAATTTCTCTTCTCAAAGCAACTCTTAAGTATGTTTTATTTTTCTCTCTCTGGCAATGTTTTCTTTAAATTCTCTATAGCATAAGTTTCAGTTTTGTTTTGTTTTTTTGTTAGAGTAAATATCCCAGCTCATTCTGTTTGCCAGCTTTTACAGTTCTCATTAATTCAACTTAGGTAATCATTAATATAATTTAAGGATGCAAAATGCAACTTTATGTATTTATTTTCTTGGAAGACACCTTGCTTCTGGCACTACTTCAGCAATTGCTCCAGAATCACTTTATTGAAACTCTGGATATTTATTTAAACAATCTATTTATTCTAGCTTTCACTGTCTTACAACAAACTTGAAAACTCTGAAACATGCAGTCCTGTATATTTGTTCAATGAACGAGTATATTCACTTTTTTCTCTGGAAGGCTCTGCCTACTCATACAATGTAGGTTCACTTTGTTAGCCCCACCCAGAAGCACAGAGGCATGTATTACATTTTTCAACTCTTTGGAGATCAACAAAGAATTTATTCTCAACTTTGCTCCTTGATATATCCATCACACTTATTTTGTTTCTTTAGTTTTTGGAGTGAGCACAGCTACAACTTTATTGGGTTTTTGAGTCATATGACTCAAAACCTTTGATCTCAGAGCATTACAGCCTTGAATATGGAAGCTTCACAACCCTTACAGCTTTTCCCTGGTGAGATTATGTTGGGAACACTAGCAGTTGACATCAGTACACTGAAAGTAGAACTTACACAGTTTATAAAGTTGTTTACTTAGCCACATTTGAGTTCTGTAACTCAAATTGGATTATTTGGTGTCCTGCTTCATTATACCTGATAGGATGAAGTTTTTCGTCATCCCAATTATGGAGACATGCATTTGAGAATTAAATAAATACTAGTTCAGCCATGACTGACGGACAATAGTGGTGACTGGAATCTCATACTCCCTAAGAACCCACACGACCCCATTCCTCCATTTAGGAAGGAACAAAAAATGGATTTATTAGTGTGGCTATAGGAGACACATTATTTTTCCTTCAATAATACATTCTCTGCAGATCCCTTTCACAATAGCAATGTTTTTACCAGTTTAGAAAGCATGATTAAAGGTTTTGAAAAGAAATTGCTAAAAATCAAAAGTTTACAGTTAGACAACAGTTATTTGAAAGAATGTTTGAATTTGAAACTAGTAGGTGTTGACGGTATATACATTTCCTAATGAGATGGGAGTTAATGACAGTTTTTACAACAATTTTATTAAAATATTTGATTAACGTGGTTTTGAACTAATGGAGTTGTTAATTAAAAGGAACAACTCCATTATTTCTGGTTTACCAGAAGATGTCAGTTTACTGAATGAACAATTTATTAACAACTTACTGTTTAACAGTCTTGAAGAGAAATATGAAAGAGCTTTTGGATATGTTGATAAACAAGTTCAGTCTTTTATCCATAGAAAAAAAGAAAAGATAGAAAGGGACAGTTTACAATATAAACAAAGTCAGGCATATGTTTTAAGAGATTTCCACTCTAGAAATAATGAGCAGACTTCTTTTTATAACAACAATTTGGATGTTTATTCTGCTCACAAAAATAATATTAATGATCTTGAGTGTTCTACTACCCCAACAGAAAATGGACATGAATTTAACATCAACAACCCTTTAGAATTTTCCCTGTTGCAATGTTCACAGAGAACTGTGGAACAGACGGGGAGGCAGGACAACTGGAATTACCCCCAGGGAGAGGGATAACATATGGAGGGGAGACAGTAGGCAAAAGAAAGAACAGTGAAAACAAACATATTATTTAGTGATGATGGAATTATTTTCACACAACAGGTTTAACAATTTTAATTCTAGTAACATTGTGACAAATAATCAACATTTTTCTTTATTCAAAAAAGGTTTTTGTGTTGTTCCTAGTTACCATTTTGACAAAGTGGATGCACTGTGTGAACTGAAACTTTTCACCCAGAAATTTAATTTTGCCATTTGATATGGCTCTAGCACTGCCAGCTTTGATATTAATCAATATAAGAAAAGGAATATTTACACAGCTATACCCCACCCCACAATCCAAATGGGTGAAAAGTCATGTCAGCAAGACATTTATAAAATCAGCAGAAACAGAATTACACATAATGGTAAGCTAAACTTAACTAAAGAAAAGAGGAGTTTACTAGACAGTTTAATTGATGGTAGAGATATAAGGGTGATGAAACCCAATAAGGGGGAAGGGGTCATTATATACAACATGAGTGATTATGTAGGTAAGATGTTTAATATACTGCAAGACGAGTCTACTTATGAAATTAGCTCCATGAGTCAGGTGACTATAGTATATAGGAAAACTGATATATATTTGAACAATGCAGTTTTACAAAGTATTTTTAACAAATGACCTATATGATTATTTGAGTATGGCATCTCCTAGAATCCCTACAATCTTTGGAATACCTTAAGTACCCAAAAATGTTTCAAACCAACATTCAAGCCAATTGTGGCAGCCCAGGGTTCTAAAAAGTATCCATTAGCTACCCATATGATAGACATTTTAAGCCTATTTTTTCCACATGTTAACATATTTTAAAGGACTCAATGAATTATTTAGGCTGTCGGAAATATGAATTGTGGTGTGGCAATCTTATTTTTCTTACCATACATGTAGTAGATTTATTTAGTTGTATCCTTAAATTAGAAGGGCTAGAATTATTTTGAGAAAGCTTGGTAAAATGTAACTTTCTCTCTAATTGTGAAGTGAATTTAATTACTGATTTTATGCAACTAGTGATGGACAATTTTCAGGGTGAGATATACAGATTTATAGAGATATAAAGGTGTGGCAATGGAGGCAGCATGCACTCACACATATGTCATCTTGGTTTTAACAACCTGGGAATCGAACCACATTTTTACTATGGAACTTTTTAAATACTGTAAATTGTATTTAAGATTTTTAGATAACATAATTATTTAATATGATGGTTCTACTGAAAAAATAAGCGATTTTATTATTTAGAGACTTCTATGTCCTTTTTAAAGTTAACTTTCCAATTTTATAACAATATGATTAATTACTTGGACACCACTATTAGTCTGAGGAAAAACCCATGTTTGGCAACGCATATCAACATTTTAATAGTTGCCACCCTATCCTTAAAGGGCAATGTATCAGAGCAACAAGAATGATTTCCAGATGAGACTTGTTGAATATTGAGATGGAAAAACTCTGCAACATGTTTATTTCTAGAGGCTACCCAAGAAATGCAACGGAAATTATCTCCACAGAAATTATTAAACTGTGGGTTAGTAGATATAAGCACCTATTAGGTGAAAGATTACTTAATTGTAGTGATCATAAGAAAAACATCAAAAATGAAAGAAGGGGTTTGAGAGTTCTATTGTTATAAAATATCCCAGTAATACAGATGAGAGTAGGACTGTAAATAACAATTAGAATATTTTAAAGTTAATATATTATTTTCTAGTGTAAGGACAGAATGCCACTTTATTTATAACTCAGCTGACAATATCAAAGGTCTCTTAGAAAAGAATAAAAATAATTTCAATATTTCACCTAATACTACTAAGAGTACGTCAAAATGTGATAGATGCAATTACTGTACTGATATTTTACTAGGTGATAAGATATGTATAAACCTAAGCAACAAAATGTACATCAAATTCAGATATGGAACATGCATATCCAGCAGGGTTGTGTATATCATAAAATGTTCTGTTTGTCCAGCATTCCATATTGGTAAGACAGAGAAAATTAAACAGAAGAATTTATGAACATAAGTATGATATAAAAATCAGAATATAAATAATGGGCCGGATTCATGAAGGCTTGCACGGAGTCTAAGAGTAGAGTAAGACTCCAGACAGCCAATATGTCTGCTGGGCGATCCAGGAACAGCCAGCAGGGGCGTGCATGAGAGCTCCTAAAACGACTCTTGCACGGACAGTGTTAGGTTATGCAAATTACCTCATTTGCTGCTGAAAGCTATGCAAATGAGGTAAATTTGCGATCCAGGATACACTAACCTGTCCGAGTAAGAGTAGTGTTATTTGCAGAAATGTACTCTGTTGGTAACTGAGTACCGTTCTGCAAATAGCAAAACGGAGCTATGACAGCTCCAAATAAAGGATGCATCCAGTTGAGGAAGCATACCAATGGCCAAATATAAGGCCATTGGCATTTTTAGGTGTTTCAAAATAATAAAAAATACATTTTTCCCCCGATCTCCGATGTTTAAGCGTAGCGCAACCCCGCGCAAACGTGCGGCGCTCTAAGAACCAGAAAAAAAATCTTCTTCTTCTTTCGGCTTTTTCCCGGTTAGGGATTGCCACAGCGGATCACCTTGTCCGCACATTGAATGGCAGTGGAGTTTTACAGTGTCGAGTTGCCAGCCCGGCGCCCAACCTTCCACAGAAGGCACACTCACACGCACACCTAGGGCCAATTTAGAGTGTCCAATCCACCTGCAGCATGTCTTTGGGATGTGAGAGGAAACCGGAGCACCCAGAGGAAACCCACGCGACCATAGGGAGGACATGCAGACTCCGCACAGAAGGCACCCCAGCCGAGGATTGAACCGGAGAACCTCTTGCTGTGAGGCAGCAATGCTAACCACTGCACCACCGTGGCCGCCCAAGAACCAGAAAAAAATAATAAAAGACAAAAATAGGCATTTTATTAAAAATATCCATCTGCCATGCAGGTGAATGGCAGGTTGAAGACAACATGGCTACTGAGTAGTGGTTGCTAAGGGGGGAAGCTCAGTCTGAGAGATGTAACGAAGCATTAGTAGGCAATCCTATGCAAATGAGTATAAGGATAGTGAATCCCAATTTTCCCCTGCCATGTGAACCATGTCCCTAGAGTGTAAGAGTAGGATTAGGGGAGTAACAGAGTAGAAGATAGGTGACATCATGAGGGGGGTATGTATCAAAGACTGTAAGCTTATTGGAGCAGAGTGGCATGTGTTTGCTGTGAGTTACTCAGGACTGGAAGAGGCGTGTCTACAGTTGTCTGAACTGAAACCCAGAAACCGAAGGTGTACACCATGGCTATCACTAAAGTTTCTTGCAATGATGCTTACACTGTGTGCGCACGTGTGCGTGCCTGTAAACCCGTCTAAGCCTGTGTGCGCGCCCGTGTAAGCCTGTGTAAGGCTGTCTAAGCCTGTGTGCACGGATGTGCACCCAACTAAGCCTGTTTAAGCCTGTGTAAGGCTGTGTGCATGCGTGTGCGCTCGTGTGCGTGTGTTTGCGCTTGTGTGCGCGGTGCTGCCCCCTGTGGAAACAGAAAGGGAAAAGGAAGGAAAAGTAGTAGTAGGAAGTTAACCAAGGAGAACTAGCAGAGCTGCCAGGTGAAATCAATCAGAATCAGCAAATTACACAGGCAGTACACTAGCCCAGCCCAGCGCAGCACTTAAAACTATGCAAACAACATTCCCCCATGTTTTACTCAGAAACACTGCAACACTGCAGTATACAAAGAGAAGTGAAAACTTAAAAAGCTTAACTGAGACAAAAAATGTTAGGGGCTGCCATTGCTATTATAAGGCAACATGTGCAAGATGCTGAGGGTGGTGCCATTGCAAATGCAGCTGAGCAACCCACAGTGAGGAGACGGAGAAGAGTGTACAGACCCAGGGTAACCTACCAGGGGCAACATGAGCTGGAGATAGTGGAGCGCTATAGAGTGGACAGAGAGCTCCTGCAGCAAATTGTTGAGCTGTGCCTCACACACAGAACCAACAGAGGGGAACCCATCCCAGTGGAAACCAAGGTATGTGTTGGCCTAAGAATACTAGCAACAGGTACCTTCCAGAGACCAAATGGTGATATGATGGGGATTTCACAGGCATCAGCATCCAGGGTACTGCACCAGTTCCTGGATGCCATGTCAGCACATGTCGGTGATCATGTATATTTCCCCAATTCCCGTGAGGTATTGGCCAGCAATATGCATCTCTTCCAGCAAATAGCGGAATACCTTGAGGTAGTGGGTGCAATTGACTACACGCACATACACATCAAAGCACCAGCCGGTGAGCGGGGTAGGGCCTACATCAACCACAAGGGCTTCCACTCCATCAACTGCCAGGTTGTGTGCGATGCCCAGGGCATAATACTGAATGTGTGTGCTGGCTGCCCTGGAAGCTACCATGATTCCCATATCTGGCATCCGATGCAGCTGTACCAGACATTTGCCAATGGGGACATCCCTGACGGTCACCTAGTGGGGGATGCTGGATATGCACTGGAGCTGTGGCTGATGACACCCATCAGAAATGCACACACACCTGAACAAGAACTCCATAATGAGGCACACGCACAGACAAGAAATATAATCGAGCATGTGTTTGGGATGCTCAAGTCATGGTTCCGGTGCCTGGACACATCTGGTGGAGCCTTGCAGTACTCACCAACTACATGTACCCAAATTGTCATGGTATATGCCATGCTACACAATATGATCCTGCAAAAACAGCTGCAGCAGGAACAGCATGGGGCAGGGCCAAACAGCCCCCCACCATTGCCAAGGCCTGCACAGGCACAGCATGACTCGGAGGAGGAACAACGTGAGCCTGCCCCAGTAGGCAGAAGGAGGCATGCCCAGTATGCCTTTGCAAAGAGGCAATGCATAGCACATACACTGGCTCAGTAGGAACCCTGGAAATGATACCTCTCTCTGACTCGCAGATAAAATAAAAGGGATGCCTACATTGATACTACTTGTTTCCAAACATGTATAGGGAGTGTAGTATGTGCATCTGACATAGGCAGCCCTGCAGCACCACCTGAGGCATGATTGCCATGTTTTAAGCAATATAAAGCAGTGCTAAGCAGCATTTACCAATATTTAGTATATGTAAACAAAATTGCTCGTGTTAACTAGTGCAATGTTGGGCAAAGCTGAGCAAGGTCGGGCAAAGTCGTGCAAAGTTGAGCAAAGTCAGGTAAACATGCTCATATTTGCTTTACTGTTCCTTAAGCAGTCTGGTCTGCCCATCATGAAAATAAAAAGCAGTGACAGGACTCAAACCCAGGATACTGTGCACTATAGTCACAGTACTGAACCACTAAGCCATGATAGCATTTCAGTGGCAAAGACACAGCAGGACAATTGTACACTAATGCAAACACAAAGAAATGCTGTATCATGCCCCTAAAGAGGCATATGGGTAACCTCCCCACAGGCCTATCCAGACAGAGAACAGAGGCCAGGCGGTGTGATGTGGGTTATGTAGGCTATGAAGTCGCAATCTAATATATGTGACATTGGACGCTAGGATCTGTAGCACAGTAGTATGCCTCAAGCCAGTACTATAGGCAACAGTACAGACTGAAATGGTGTACCGTACATAGCAGTGCAGGCATAGCAAATGTGTATAAGTGTCAGGTGAAACCCTCATCCTATGTACACCCACAGTAACAATCAGGTGTGCCCCCGGGCAGAAATGTACAAAGAATAGCTGTCCCCCATGTATGTAGAAATGTTGATAAGTCTATGCAAAGTATCTCATGGAAGCCCTGCAGGCACAGCATGATCCCTGTTGATCTATGACACAAAGGTGAGCCCTGCTGTAAAAATACAACTTGATTTTCCAAACACATATAGTATAAATGTCTATACTGGGCGTGCTCACACACTCCAACAAATGTAGTGGATTTCATTCAGCATCACACTGAAAGGTCATACTGGGCATGCCCACACACAAAGAAACGAAGCAAATGTCAGGCAACAACATACTGAAAGGTCATACTGGGCATGCTCACACACTTAGGCTAAATACGGATGTGATAATAAGGGATCTATGGGGAAATGTGGATAGTCATCTCTACTTCCAGAAACACATTCACAAAGTGGTCAGAAAATCATGCTATGTGTTCACACAAACTGACAAGGTCCGTGCATGTAGGTCAAAGGAGGTTCCCGCTACTTTGCAATCATCAGACCCGTCAGAGAGTACCACAACACACTTGCGATGAATCTGACTAGGCACGATCAGCAGCCAGAAAGACCACTGAAGTACCTTAACAAGAGGATTACTGGCCTCAAATAGTTGCCCCATGCAACAAGACAGAATGTAACCCAATCTGTACTCTGTTGCATACTATCTACTCAGGAGCTCTCTGCCCAACAGACAGGTCCATGTCATGGCAACACTCAGATCTGCTCTGAGTTACAGCTCAATGGCACTAAATGTACAGAGCCAACTGATATTGCCAACATTCTGGCAGATAGGATCAGTGTTAACTTTACCCCCCTCTCACCCATGAAAGAGCACATCTCTATAATGGAAGACTGCAAAGTTGCTGTCATCATGGCTGCACAGGTAAATAACACTCTCCAAAGCCAGTATCACAGCAGCCATGGGACCAGATAACTTCCCAGGCTGAGTAGTATCTACTTCCCTGAAGTAAACTTTAACATGGAAGGTCTATAGATATTGAAGTTTCCAGAGGACTGCAAACTAGGAGCCATAATTGTAAACACTAAAGATGTGGACATCCTACAAAAGGGCCTCACTGACACAGATGGCTGTTGTCAAAGCCATGGGCTCTAGCTCACTGCCAAAAGGTGCATTGTCATCCCCTTTGTTAAAAACTCTGTAGCCAAGAACTACAACATAAGTGGTAGTATACTTCACACTGAAAGTGTGACAAGATACCTTGGGTCACGGGTGGACAGTGGACACAGCTGTGATAATCACATTCCCACAGTAGTCAGGAAACCCTCCTATGTGGCACACCTCATCACAAAATGTGTCTCATGCAGAATAGAAGAGGACATTGTTCCCCTCTACTCATCACTCACTAGAATTATAATAGAGTACAATGCCACTTTTGCTATGTACCTCACAAGACAACTACAACAACTGGAAAGCCTGCAGCAATACCTCACAAAGAGCATTAGTGGCCTGAAATACATGCCATACACAGACCATCTCAAAATGCTCCATCCGTACACCCTTGCATATCGCCAACTCAGAGGTGTTCACTGCCTAACATACAAAGCTATGTCAAACACAGAGCTGTTGGACATGCTCCACGTAAAACACTCACAATCCCTCTGACCTTCGGACCCAAAACCACGAGTGAAATACAAAAGAAAGGGGTGTACCCATTTACCTTATGGATACCCACACCTTCAGGTTAGTGGCACAGCATGAGGCCTTGGAGACCATGCAAGTGCAACTAACATTGGGCAAAGCTGCTCATCAGATTGTAGCCTGCTACAGATCACGTACCTTGTCTCAGGAACCTCACTCAGTATTCCTGAGAACAGTGGAAAATATAAAGGTCCTATCAAACACCATTATATGAGGAGATTACAACTACCCAAACAGTGAGTGGGAGAATTACTCATGTACAACGTCCTTTGCCCAATGTTTCCTAGAGTTTAAAAACTCTAACACCCTGGAACAGCTGGTCACCACACCCACTAGAGGTGACAACATACTGGACATGATCATTACCAACATGGGGTACCAGTATTCCACAACAGAGATAAACCCCTCACTGGTAATATCAGATCATAAAGTAATCACACTGGACATCCACATCCCGCCCCCTCACCCAGTCAATGAAACCACTGTGAAGACATTTTCAAAAGCAAACTGCACACTTCCCAAGACCAAAGTGGAACATTCCAAAGACCTCTTGCTATAGGATAATGGTATACAATCTGCCGAATCATTTACAAGTACAACCTATGAGCATCTACAAGGATGCATGGAACGAGACATCACAAATAAACCAAGATGCACTCCTCCAAAAATAAGACAACAATCAGGTGGTTGTTACCCATAAATAAGCTAGACAACAGAAGGAGGAAACGAACACATGATAGAGCAAACTTCACTAAAGGAAAGGCATCACTGATCATTATCAGGAAGAAACAATGATCGCTCATAAAATAATCCAAGGACAGTTTCTAAAGACAAATAGCCAAGGAATGTAAGAATAACAACCACAAAGCCTTCGGTAGCTATACCAGACATGTAGATGTCAACTTCCAAATATGCTGTCAGCTACTGAAAAATGGAAAGAAATACACTGAACCAACTTTCATTGCCCACATCCAGGGTAAAAAGTTCAGTGTAAACTCCCCCCCCCCCATCACCCCCAAATGGGCCTGTGTCCATCACAGAAGGATGCAGAGCCCCACATGTCATGGACATGCAGGTAAAGACAGCCCTCTCCAAAGCTAAGAACACAGCATCAATGGGACTGGATGGTGTCCCAGGCTGCGTCTTACACTAGGCCCAAAAGGAACTACACCCTCACCTATATTCACTGTCCAGACTCAAGCATACCACAGGCTATGTACCCAAAGAATGGCATACACTAATAGTCATCCAGCTTCACAAATGGGGTGCCACAACAGAACCTGGAAACCATTGCCCTAAATGTCTACTCAGCCTGGTCTACAAAGCTATTGAACAAATTGTCATGGAACCCATAAACAGAGACATTGGAGACTTCCAGACACTGGACTCTACACAACTTTGCCTTGTTAAAGGCAGATCCTGGCTCCTAAACCTAGTTGACTTATTTCAAACAGTTACAAAGGACATAGATGTAGGTGAAAGTAGTCCACACAGCCCACCTGGACCTCACTAAGGACTTTCTACACCATTCCCCACTCTGTCATCATGGACAAGCGTACCAGCTTGAACATTAACAGCTATGTCATAGGATGGGTGGCTCATAGATCAAACACATATGTTCAGAGTTGCAGGTGCCATGTCCAACTCTAAGCCAGTCACAAATGGCATCTCAAAAGTCTTGGTCCTGGGACCCCACCTGTTCAGTAGATACTGCTCAGAGGTACAGGCAAGCATGAGATGTGTATGGCTGAACAGGTTTGCAGATGACTGCTAACTGTGGCCCATAATCGACTCTACGGCTGACACAGACATCCTCCAGAAGTGTCTTACACAGACTGATACCTGGTGTTAAAACAATGCCCTCAAGCTGAATGCCAAAGAATGCATAGTCATCCCCTTTGGGTAAAACAATGTGCACACAAATTACCACATAGGTGGTAATCCAATATGTACAGAGAAAGTCATTATGGCCCTAGGGACACAGGTAGATAGTAAACTCCCCTCTGATGATCACATGGCCAAAGTGTTTAGACATTCCTTCTATGTAGCCCACCTAATGTCACCTAATGTAACCCACTTTGTACAGTCTGATGATGTCACCATCCTACAGATATACCTGTGGAAAGGAGAACTCACAGTAATGTGCATAGCGCATCATGTAAATGCGTACTCCTGTAGTATCGTAAAGTAGTTAGGTAGGGGTTTGAATTCTGCACTTGACAAGTGTGTGTGTGTTTGTGTGTGGCCTTATTAGGAAGGAGCAACCGTTTTGGAGAGTAGTAAAACACCTTAAAAGTGGTATACTAATCTTTGTCAAGTCTGATGATGTCACCATCCTACAAATATACCTGTGGAAAAAAAGACTTCCCAATAATGTGTATAGCATGATGTGTTAATGCGTACTTCTCTAGTATCATGAAGTAGCTAGGAAGGGGTTTGAATCCTGCACTTGACAACTGTTTGTGTGTAATCACCTTAGAGAGGAGCAAACTTTTGGAGAGTAGTAGAACACCTTAAAAGTGGCATACATATCTATGTCAAGTCTGATGATGTCACCATCCTACAAATATACCTGTGGAAAAAAGAACTCCCAGTAATGTGTATAGTGCATCGTGTTAATGCGTACTCCTCTAGTTTCATAAAGTAGTTAGGTAGGGGTTTGAATCCTGCACTTGAAAACTGTGTGTTTGTGTGTAATTACCTTGGAGAGGAGTAACCTTTTTGTAGAGTAGTAGAACACCTTGCAAGTGGTATACTTATCTTTGTCAAGTCCGATGATGTCACCATCCTACAAATATACCTGTGGAAAAGAGACCTCCCAGTAATGTGTATAGCACGTTGTGTTAATATGTACTCCTCTAGTATCATGAAGTAGTTAGGTAGGGGTTTGAATCCTGCACTTGACAACTGTGTGTGTGTGTTTGTGGGTAATCACCTTGGAGAGAAGCAACCTTTTTGGAGAGTAGTAGAACACCTTAAAAGTGGCATACATATCTATGTCAAGTCTGATGATGTCACCATCCTACAAATATACCTGTGAAAAAGAGAACTCCCAGTAATGTGTATAGCACATTGTGTTAATGTGTACTCCTCTAGTATCATAAAGTAGTTAGGTAGGGGTTTGAATCCTGTGCTTGAAAACTGTGTAATTACCTTGGAGAGGAGCAACCTTTTTGTAGAGTATTAGAACACCTTACAAGTGGTATACTTATCTTTGTCAACTCCGATGATGTCACCATCCTACAAATATACCTGTGGAAAAGAGACCTCCCAGTAATGTGTATAGCGCGTTGTGTTAATGTGTACTCCTCTAGTATCATGAAGTAGTTAGGTAGGGGTTTGAATCCTGCACTTGACAACTGTGTGTTTGTGGGTAATCACCTTGGAGAGAAGCAACCTTTTCGGAGAGTAGTAGAACACCTTAAAAGTGGCATACATATCTATGTCAAGTATGATGATGTCACCATCCTACAAATATACCTGTGGAAAAGAGAACTCCCAGTAATGTGTATAGCGCATCGTGTTAATGCGTACTCTTCTAGTATCATGAAGTAGTTTGGTAGGGGTTTGAATCCTGCACTTAACAACTGTGTGTGTATAATTACCTTGGAGAGGAGCAACCTTTTTGTAGAGTAGTAGAACACCTTACAAGTGGTATACTTATCTTTGTCAAGTCTGATGATGTCACCATCCTGCAAATATACCTGTGGAAACGAGACCTCCCAGTAATGTGTATAGCACGTCGTGTTAATGCATATTCCTCTAGTATCATGAAGTAGTTAGGTAGGGGTTTGAATCCTGCACTTGGTGAGTGTGTGTGCTCTATGTGTGTGACACTGTTGGTCAATGTGTTGTGGATTTTGCTTTTACTACTGTATGACATATCAGTATGCATTGCACATGTGAGGTAGCTGTGTGGCAAATACATATACGTACATGTTACCTCAATTATTGCATGTGTGGGAACCCTGCTTTCTCCACGAACACAGCTGTCATCTTTGCCAGACTGTGCTGCTGCTTCCCAGACCTTAGGTCACATCTGTATGCTTGTGACAAGGCCAGCCATTGCAGTGATCCCTGGCCTAGGTCATCCATGTCACACACACTCATTACGGTTTCTATTGAATTGTGTGAGTGAGGGTTTATGGCTGAGGTATATGTCAGACCTGTTCAAATGCAGCAAAGTCTGTCAATGATGACTATTCATTATAGGTGTACAACAACCTTTGTGGATATGCATGCAGACCCCTTATTGCTTATGTGATCCACCGAGGCATTTCAAAATACCTTAGGAAATGTGATTATCAAAGAAGAGATGATGCAACACTAGGTTGCATGTACACATCGGTACCTGTTCATCATGTTGGTGGCTACTACCTATGTGGTACTGTGGGGATACTATGTTCTGTAAAGGTGGATGACTATGCTTAGTTTGACTTATAGCTTTACAGCATGGGTTTGACAACAGGTATCTGCCTGTATGATACCCTTGTGGAGGATGTGTGCGTCATCTGGAGAATGCATTATAGGCCACAGTATGCATTACCAGACGTGGATGGGCATATCCCTACTGTGATTGCTTGTACCTAAGAGAGCTATATGCCAAACAGGAGTGGTCTCAGTAATGGGTGCAGGTGAATACCACTGGTTACTGGCATAGTATAGTACCTGAAGGATCCAAATGTTGCTGTGTGTCCTACATCTGTGTGTCAGTTGTCAAGACATCATCTAACGACTGGTTATGGTCAGGCTGTTGGAGTTATGCATACTACCAGAATGCAAAACAATGACAGATAGTAACAGTATCACCCACAGCACAGTGTCAAACCATGTCATACACATGTGCAGTCATGTTCCGAAATGTGTGTAGTACAATGCATACTGGCCACCAATAGAAACTATGGAGTGTTACTGTGTAATACAGGGCATGTCACCCTGCACATGTGTCCACTATGCACGTGCATGCAGACAGTGCACCTCCACCATGTTCACAAATGTACACCTGCAAATCTGTGCTACACACATCCCACACATACTATCCATTCTCTAACACATGTTGCCAATACTAAACACATCAGCCAAGTGGCACGTGGGCGGACAATACACTATTGGAACTAACACTGGTGTAAACAATACTACAATGACAATCATATCTTTAATGCATCATGCCTGCTCAGCTACACCTTCAAGCATATCATTACACTCTACTGCTGACAACATGCTAACATTGCTATACTGCTATAAAGTCACCCTGTGCATCAGCACCATGGTAGCCTGTTCCTGTATCAATGTTACAGATGACAGGAGGTGGCACAGGTTTCATCATATGCACAGGGTGTGTTGTTGGTTTGCCAGAGGCCTACAGTGAGCCATCCAATCGACGTGTGTGTGTGTGTGTGTGTGTGTGTGTGTGTGTGTGTGTGTGTGTGTGTGTGTGTGTGTGTGTGAGGGGCAAGAGTACTGCTATGGGCCAATGTTGATGTAATGTGTGCGGGTATGTGTTAGCCCTAGGTGTCTGGTTTATGTGTGTGTGTGTCTGCATGCACACAGTTCCACTATGTGGCTGCCATATACGGGTATTTGTGGGACAGCCACAGACTGTACCTGCCAGGCTTTACAGATCACTGTCTCTGGCCACGGATATGGTACCTGTGCCTGGCAGGGGTTCTACTGACACTATCAGGTATTAAGCCAGACTGGGTACCAGTCCTTTCCTTTGTATGTGTTCGTATTTGTCGGTTCCGTGTGTTTTGTAATACATTTTCTTTTTTATATCTTATTTTTTGTTTTGAGATATATATTTTTTTCAATATAATTTTTTTTCTTTTCAATATATTATTTATTTTTCAATATAATTTTTTATTTTTTTTTCAATATTTGTTTTTCAATATATATATTTTTTTCAATATATTAATTTTTCAATATAATTTTTTATTTTTTTCAATATATTTTTTTCAATATATTATTTATTTTTCAATATATTCTTTTAGTTTTCCTTTTTTTTCAATATATTACTTTTTCTTTCGATATATTTTTTTTATTTTTTTTCTTTTATTCTGCTGCTGTTGTCTATGTCCATCTCTCTCTCTCTCGCTCTCTCTCTCTGCCTCCGTACTTGTAATGAAATGATTGCATGTGTGGACAGCAAGTACAGCCTGCTTTTATAGGTATCTGCACATGTGCATGTGATGGCCTCTGCACCAATTGGTGGCCACCATTTGGCAATTGCATGCAGCCTGCTGTGTGGTACTTGCAGTACTCACTGTCATAGTAACCCAATGCTATAAATTGCTAAGTCAGGTAGGCATAGCCCTTTCAGCTTTCCAAAGTGGGGACCATGCTTGTTTGCTGTGGACACCATTGTGTAAGTCAGAAGGTTGGCATACTTCTTATAACTTATGCTAGGGGTGTAGCCAGTGATTTGAATGTTGTACTCAGACCTGAATGTTGCCACTTCCAGTACACAGTTGACAGTGTAGAATTGTACTCACCCCTACAAATGCTAACACAAGATACATGGGAGTATGTAGTTTCTACATATACAATTAGCTGCCATACATACGTAGTTATTGAGAGGCTTTCATTTGGCACATGAACTGTTTGGGAACTGCTATACTGTGGATATTAATGTACTCACTTCTGCACAGTTTGTGCCTTTTCTTTTGTTGACATTATCACAGGATGCTCATTAAAACTGGACAATTCCAGTACTGAGTATGCCTACCTACATCCTTGCTGGACCTTGAGCACACAGGTATTTTGTACATTTGGGTGGGGATTGTCCTGCTATGATACTGTGTGTGAGTTGTAAAGTGCTGCTGTAACATTGTTTACTGCTAGAATGTCTGGTTCTGTTATCACAGTCATGTAATGCAATTCCACAACAACTGCTGGTAAAGTTCCACAGAACAGGTTTTGTATTATGGCATTCCTATATTTCCTTTACTTTTACTCATTCTGATGCATGATATATATATTTCAGCAACAACCTGCTGTATATCTACTCTGGCTTAGTGGCACTTCATGTAGTCTAGTGTGTCCAAGGTCCGGGGTTCGAGACTGACAGTAGTGTTTTATTTTGCTGCTGAGCAGAACAAGGGCCCTCACATGCAGGGTGACTAAGGCACTTTTAAGCAGTTGTAAGAGGGTTTGCGTGAAGCTTAGCAATACTTAGCTAAGCGCACACTCGCACAAACCCACTAACTACTGCTTAAAAGTGCTTACTACCGCTAACCCCCGCGCTCATTTCTTTGAAAGAAAAGAAAATGGGGAGATAGGAAAGTGATGAAAAAGGAGCACAAAGAGGGAAAGACAGTAGGGAAAACAGCTCGGGATGTGCAGGACGGGTGTAGGGAAGGTCCATAGCTGCCCATTTCTTTAACAGCAACAGCTGTGCATATACTAGTAATTTGGAGGTAAATTTGAAACCTTCCACCCCTGAGAGAGGGGTGAGGACAACAAAGTATGTTGTACTGCCAATTAAATTTCAGTTTGTGTGTCCAGCAGACATGTGTGCAAAATGGGCAGCTATGTATGGGGCGTAATTTTTTTGTGGGAGCAGATTGCCTGTTTTTTTTTTTTTTCAGGTGATAGTGGAATATGGGGTAGGGGAAGTAGGTATATTTTGGGAGGTAGGTTGGGGAGGTAAACAGACAAGACAAACAAGACGCATACAGGGGCGGAATATGACACATGGGGTGGGTGAACACCATTGACGAGGAAGGATGTTTGGAAATCGCAAGCCCATGAGCCCACAGATGGCAACAGTGGAACTGAGATCCCCACCCATGGGCAGTCACCATTGCACCTTCACAGCCCAGAGGGTGGCTGTGCTGGGGGCTGTGTAGGAGGGGCAGGCTCACCCATGAGTCACGCCACTCTTGCCTCGAGCTGGCATAGAGGATCAGCGACTGAACGCTTGATCTACCTACGCACCACAGCCCAGACCATTCAGAGGGTGATAGGTGGCCCTCCTCTGGCCACGCTTGCACGGGGGGATGAGCCCCATCCCCTGCAGCGCTTCCACCTAAAGGTGGCACAGGACCAATGGAGGAGGAGGTCCTGGGCTGGGCACTGGACCTGCTGGTGCCAGGTGCCATCGCCAGCTGAGGTGGGACAGGTGGATCCGCTGGGACTGGCCTTCCCATACGTTCTATGTTTAGGAGGATTTAATGACAATATAGGTTAGTAATAGCCAACAGCATTCCAATTTAGTAGTAACAGCATACAGTAGTATTCCCATTAACCCAACACACCAGAGTTCCAACAGTTGAACAGCAAGCATAACCCATGCATATATAGAACAACAGTGGACATTCCAACAGCATGCAGGATTGATTGGTGGCAACAGGCCACCAAGATTGTGGTATGTGAACAGGGCACATGCATCAAAGTAAATGCAGATATTTATAAACCAATAGGACATGTGTCCCAACAAATGTTATGAGATTAGACATATCCATTGAGGTGTGGAATTGCATTGTTTATGCACATACAGTTGGGTGTAAAAAGATACCTCCATTAACAACTTATATATACTTATAGTTTACACTACATTCCTATTGACTGCAGTTATATATCCCTGCATGTATTATTACACTAGGGAATGTCCGTTAAATTGTGAAATGGGTTTTGCTAGTTCTTGATATACCTGACCTGTATCTGACATACAAACTGTCCTGGATGCAGATGTTACTGCTACATATTTATATATTTTATTTATATTTATATATCTACATATCTTGATGTGTTCAGGTGACATTATCAGGTATATGTTAACAGCCCCCTACATTTCTAGCAACACACTGACATTTCTGGGGAACACAATAATAAGCTACTCATGTGCCAGATTAACCTGTACATGCCGGCCATGAACCGACAGTTGAGGACTGTATATATGCTTAACAGCTACTGGCACTCCCTTCATCCATTTTATATGGGCCTACCCATGTGTGGGTTGACTGCGCTTAATACAACAGTACTATTTCTATAATGCAAGGGTACAACAACATATCAAAGAAAGTGACACGGACACACTCCAGGAATTATACCTTTATTAATTACATTACACAGTTTTCTAGTGGCTCTCTCATTTATTTGATATATCAGTGTATGCAGAGATCTTTTATTCAAGACATATTATACCTTTATTAATGGGTTACACCACCTTTTCACGCTGTCTCGCCTATTTTATATAACAGTACATGCAGAGAAGTTATTCAACACTTATTATACCTTTATTAATGGGTTACAACACTATTTTTCAGGCTCTCTCACTTCTTTCATATGACAACACATGCAGAATAATTGTTAACCTGCCTGGTGGTGCAGCCTTAGCAGCCTATCTGCATAGGCTTGCTGATTCGCAGCACGGACACCTGCAGCTCTGAAGTAAATGAAGGGATATTGAGACATACCTATTCATAATATAGACTACAATAGCAATTCTTACATACTTCATTCCATGGCTACATACTCAGTAGTGAGGCATTTTCCATTACACGGGCCTCCTGTATCCAGTGGTTCAGTCGGTCATCCTTGCGTCTCCTCAGGTCTGAGTAGTGGTGTCTGACCTGCTCACCAGTCTGAGGGATGCCTGTGGCACTGGTGAGATCATGTGCTAGATGGTTCCAGGCTTCCGCTTTGTACTCACTGCCCTGAAACTGGCCCTGCAGGAGTCTTGCATCATGATGATGGACGAGGAGCCAAACCATTACTTTTGACTCCTCGATGTCCCACCATTACGCTCGAAAACGAGAGCCCTCTCCAACACCAGCCATATTGTCTGCAGATGGGAGCTACAACCAGTTATGGCAATTATTCCCACCTATGGAGCTTAAATATGCCTCATTTCCTGCACTTATTTGTGATTGGCCGGTTTTGAAAAATCTCAGCTACATACCAACCTGCTTAGCAATGGGTAAACTTCCATTGATATATATGAGTGTGTTGTA
This sequence comes from Protopterus annectens, assembly GCF_019279795.1. Lineage (NCBI taxonomy): Eukaryota > Metazoa > Chordata > Ceratodontiformes > Protopteridae > Protopterus > Protopterus annectens. Next base: position 659,694,244 of record NC_056727.1, on the reverse strand, counting down.
AATGCATCCATATTTAAAGCTGTCATGGCTTAGAGGTTTAGTACTGTGATTATGATGCACAGTATCCCGGGTTCGAGGCCTGTCATTGCTTTTTATTTTACTACTGGCCAGACCAGCTAGGAGGTGTGGCTGTGTTTAGCCAACTTTGCTCAACTTTGCCCAACGTTGCTCAACGTTGCTCTATGTTGCTTACGCTAGTTAGCGCAGTGCGCAGCTCCAAGCAAACATGTTTTGTTTGTGCTAGTTGGCACGATGCGCAGCTCCACGCAAAGCCATTGCGCTAGTTAAAGCAGTGCTAAGTTATGAGCAATTATACTTAACTGTGTTTAATACTAGTAAACTTTGCTTAGCAGTGCTTCACATTGCTTAAGATACGTTACTTATGCATTTATCAGTATGCATGACCATTCCACCTTCTTATATATATATAAAATATCGTTCACTACCACATAGGCCATTTAAATGCATTTTACTATAATTTAAAAGGTAAATGTCAGGAATTCCTTTTATGCACACATTTCCTACAGAAAATAGGAAGGGGAGTGGTGGGACTCGAACCGGGAATGCCTCCTATTTGTGTGAGGGCTCTACCACTATGCTATTGCTATTTGGCTTAATTTGCATATAAGTAGTTTATTATCCTCTTCGATGTCTACACTGCTAACTGTAGCTAAGCAATGGGCAAGCCCACGCATACATGCGAAAATACGGGCAGCTATATCGGAAATAATAAAAAAAAAGGAAAGCTTTACATTTTAAACTTGTACAGGGAATTAGAATGTGGGGGAGTGAAGTGTTGGGTATGTCGACATTTGAGCGAACTCACTCATTTCAGCTGACATCTGCAGTTTAGGCACTTGCAGGGGCGTGGATATTTGGACTGCTTGGCAGTCTGACACGCCCCCCCCTGCACTCGTGCACACTCCGTGTTAGCCTTAGAGTTGAGTCAGCGCGCCCTCATGAATATGCATGAAGCGCTGACATCATACTCTTAGACTGCAGTTTCAGAGTAAGACTTAGTCTTACATGGAGGATTAGTGAATCCCGGCCAATGTGTTATTTAAGCATTCTACTACATGCTCCAAATTCACTGGTTTCAAGTTTGCTGCCTTGGTCACAACTGAATTCAATTCCAGGGGTGGTAGTTGGGAAACTAGATTAGAATATAAAGAACTGCATTGGCAGTTGAGACTAAATGCCACTAACCCACAGGTAATAACGAAAATGTGTCTATTGCTCCAATATTAAAATTAAGGGCAGGAAACTGTAAATTTAAGATTGTGTAAGAAACTTCTCTGTGTGGAAGATTTTCAGTCCATATATTTCTAGTTAATCACTGTATATTAATCAGCTCAGACAAAAGTAGTAGAAGTAGCGAACATAAACTCGTCTTAAGTCAAAACAAAACAAAAAGTAATAACAGAAAATATATAATTGTACAGCATTACTAAGTATTTGAAAGTAATCCAAGCAAGGCAGGCAGTCTGTTTCCAGTTGAAAATCCTTTATTAAGTACACAGACAAGCGATCCAAGTAAAACAAAAATAGAGTAATAATTTCCTCACAAGCTTTCTAAATATATATATACTTTTTATCAGGCATGGGAGTGGTTTATTGTGCTGTAAAACAAAGTGTTACTGGCACACATGTTAAATTCACATCCTTTCCCCCATCAGTGTGATATTCGAGCTGGTCCTGCCCTACCTAGTATCGAGTGGCAATTGCCTACCTTACTTGGATAATTTTTATAGAAGTTATGAATGAATGGTTAGAAACTAGAATTAAAGAGAAAGAGATATGTATAGGAGTTATAAAATTTATATTTAAAAAAGGAAATAAAAAACTGGAGACCTATAATATTGAATAATATGTTTTATATTTTTTATGAGAGTAATAACAAAAAGGTTACAAAAAATAGACAGAATGTATAACCAAAATGTATTCGGAAGAAAAGGAAAAGGAAGTCAAGAGTTATTATGGATAATAAGAGAAATAATTGATGATATCATAAATAAAAATGTAGAAGTGAAGGCTATGATAGGGGATATAAGTAAAGCCTATGATAATATCAATTTAAATCATTATGGGGAATTTTGCAGGCATATAATGCAAGCAAAAATTATTACAAGTAATAAAATCTGTTTATGAAAAGAATTATGTGAAACTAAATGTAAATGGCTGGATAGGGGAAGAAATAAAAATAGAATGTGGAATAAAGCAGGGCTGCCCAGCTAGTAGTGTATTTTTTTCATTAGTCATGAATGTAATAGTGAAGGAAATTTATAAAATGTCAAGTAGCTGTGGATACACAATGATGAAGGAAGTACAATTGCCAATAATGTATAATTATGCGGATGATATTGTATTAATTGTTAAAAATGAAGTATGGATGGAAGAAGTAAATGAAAAATTAAGTATAAATTAAAAAAATGGTTTAAGTATAAATAAAGAGAAAAGCAAAGGATTTGGTTTTGAAGGTATGATAGGAGGTATTGAGTTAAATGAAAAATATATAGATATATTAGGAATAATATTTGGAAGGATTGAATACAGACAACAACAATGGGATAATGTACTCAAAGAAGTAAAGGATGTGACTATTTTTTGGAAATTATATAGATTTTCATATAGGAAAAAGCACATTAGTTGAATACCATGGTAATAGGAAAAATTTCTTATGTTGCTAACATCTATATGATTCCTAGTAAGTACAAAAAGGAACTGTAGATCAGAGTGTAAAGTGTGTGCGCTTATATCTTTAAGAAGTGCACAAGGCTGTATGTGCATGTATATAACCCGCACATGTGCACAGCCTTAGTGCCATTTTGAAGGAGCAGCTAAGCAGTGATCATGCATTTTCACAGTCATTAATTGCATATAAGTTGTTACAACCGCAAACGAAGGCCAAGTGAGTAAAATAATTCTTGTTTAATCAAAAAGAACCATCAAATTCTCTAGAGCTTTGCTTATACTAGCCTTTACAGAGTATACCTTCTTCTACATTCCCCCCACTTATATACACATTTACTCTTTCCCCAATTAATCAATAAAACAATTATACAATTAAATGCAATAAGAACAAAATATCATTATAGCAAACACTTCCAATTACATTCCTGATTCAACCCTCTTGGAAAGTGGGTATCAAACTTTAAAATCAACATTGTTCCCTTTTTATTTTTAACATTTGATGGTGTTACACAATTTTTTTCATAAATCTTAACTAATACAGTTGCTTGTAATCCCTCTGGGTTATCCCCATGACATTCTTTGAAATGTATTGCCACTGGACTTTTTAGCTTATTTTTTATATCTCTTACATGTTCTTTTAACCTTGTGGAAAAACTCCTTTTACTTTCACCCACATATTTCCACATGGACATTTCAGGCCATATATTATACCCTGACTCTCACATTCATATACACCTTTCACTTGAAAGTTTTTACCATTAATATTTCCAAATTGTTTTACTACATGCTTACTTACCCCACATCTTCCACATGGGTATGTACCCTTTAAAACAATTTCTTCACTTCTTGCAACTTGTGGCATTTGAAACTTTCTATGTATTAAAAAATCTTTAATACTGCTGTCTTTCCTTTATGAAAAGCTTATTTTTTTATTTCCTAAAAATTGACGTTTCTTTCCAACAACCCCAGTAGTATTTAACCTGACTTACTAACTTTTCATAAAAAGCAGTGCATGTAGCTAGGATATTCCTGCTCCTGTTGCCCTTGATACTCATACTGCTTGACTTATTTAATTCTATTTTTATTCCTACCAGTAGTATTGTTAACCTTATTCATGCCTTCCCTCACTTCTTCAACCTCATACCCTCTTTCACAAAACTGTTTTAAACGTTTTATTAATTTTTCTTCTGGATTTCTCGGGGTTGTTACATAATCTATTGACCCTTACAAACTCTCCATTTGGAATAGATTTTATTGTATGTGGTAGGTGGCAACTCTTACCATGTAAAATGTGATTAGACTCTTCAAATTTCCTATGTATTCTGGTTCTTAAATTCCCCCTTACAATTCCTTCAACAGTGACATCTAAATAATTAACTTTATTTCCTATCTGTAAGCGATCAAAGCTTATTCCTAATTCATTTTCATGTAATTCTGCTAGAAATGATTTCGCTTCCACTTTACCCCTTTTACAAATGAATATTAAATCATCTATAAAGCGGAAGTCTCTCCTAACATGTTGTACAAAAAACATTTCTAAATATGTACATGTTTTCAAAAAAACTCATAAAAATGTTGGCAGACATTGGGATGAATGCTGCCCCCATTGCCGTGCCATGTAACTGTCTATATAAATTCACATTAAACTCAAAAATACTGAGTTTTTTTAAACAAAACATCACCAATTCTAAAACATATTGCATCACTGGAGTATCTCCTAAATAAAATTTAAGGGCTTTCATGCCATCATTGTGTCTTATATTTGTGTAGAAGCTAACCACATCAACCACCAAAAAATACATGTCTTCTGACCATACTAAATCCTAAAAGCAAGCAAAGTTATGAGTAAAGTACCCATACACTGAAACTATTGGACATCCTGGTGGATTAGATACGTTTTTGTGAATTTTAGGGACACAAAAAATTTTTTGCCATGGAATTGTTCTTCCCTTTAAACTTGTATTGCACATCTTCATATGAAAAGTAATGCAACCTGTATCATTTGTTAAGCAATTCCTTGAATTCATCTTCTGCTTTATTATCCTCATCTAACTCTACTCTTTCATAGATTTGTTCATTATTAAGATGGATGTAACACATATTCAGATATTGTGCATAGTGCAAAATCACCAATTTGTCCCCTTTATCAGCCGGTTTGAAAACCAGCTCTTTTCTCTGACTTAATTCATTCAAACTTCTCCATTCATTTCTACTTAGATTATAGGGGAGCTTTTTCAATTTTTTAAAAATGTGTTGTATTCCTTTTCCACACCAAAATTTAAAGACACTCCAAAATGACAATACTTTCATTTCTAAATGGTGCTATATATTGACCTTTTGCTTTTAACATTTTCAGTGTTAAGTTTACAATATGCATTCACATTTTCTTCCAATTCACATGAAAAAAAAAACTGTCATGACTACATGCAGAATCATTTTCATCATTATACATTTCTATTTCCAACTTTTTGTCCCCAAAATAATCCATCAGATGTAACTTTCTATTAAAACAAAAATATCCTCTTTTATCTCATGCAGACTTGGCAATGTTGTAGGTATAAATTTTAAACTTCAATTTAAAACACTCATTTCACAATCTGAAAGAACATAACTGGATAAATTTACCACATAATCCACTGGTTCAACTTGAACCTCGTGGAAAACTGTCTCAACTGAAAATGTTAAAGTAAAAATAAGTCAATATAAGTTACTTAAGTTACAGTCAATAGTCAACAGTAGTAAAATGTTTGTATGAAATAAAGCTGCTTGAACAGAACCCATGAAGATTCATTTATTCGTGTCCTAACACGAAAGAGACATGGTGTCAGAACCGGGATGAAGCGAGAAGAATATTCCAAGCCATGAGATGTAAAGACGACAGTGAATGTAAAACCAAGAGAAAAGAGCACAAACATAACCAGAAAGAATCAAAGGTAATGAGAAATAAAACAAACTATATACTCAAAAGACAATAAAGGGGGATTACAAGGGCACAAACCACAATATCAGGTAAGCAGAAAGTACAAAAAGTTTATTGACTACAGAAAATGCTTAAGATAAAAGTATTGATGAAACAATAACTGTAAAGCAAAACAAGTATGTTTAAAGCAGAAAACAAGCATGTTTAAAGCAAAACAAGTGTGTTTGAGGCAAAGCTGGGCACGTTTAGAGTAAAATTAGCACAAGAAAAGTACATAGGACATGAAAAGGGCTTAAACGAGCAAAACAATTACAATAGGAAAAGAAAAGGGCACACCAACTGAAAAATAAAGCAAGGTGACTGCATGTGTTTTGGGCAAAGTGCTGTGTTTATACATAACTACAACTTCGTATTGTATCAAGGGCATGACTAAAGTTATTTGAAGTATCTCAGACTGTGTAAAAGTGCTTACAGTGTGTGCTTATTACCGTGCATGTATTTCAAAGAGTTCATTGTGTACAAAGTGCAACTATTACATGTAATACAGCCAAAGTATAGCTATTTCGAAAGTTCTTGTGCTGGATGTGACTATTCACAAAGTACCACCATTACAGAGTGCTTCTTGTACTGTAAAGAGTTGTCTAGTAAGCTACCACCATTTTGGGGATATTTCAGTGTGCTGTATGCAGTTATTCACAAAGTGCAATTACTTCAAAAGTTATTGAGTTTTGGGCAACAGATGGTCGATTCATTCGCTTTGTGCAGTTACTGGTTTCTTACATTGATAAGAGGTGTTTCTTGCAAAAGATGACATTACAAGAGTATTACAGTGCTCATGAATTATTCAGTCGCATTGTAAGGTTCTCAAATGTTTCTTAAAGTGATGACTTTCATACGTGATGGTGCATGACTGTAGCATTTCTGCCTTTATCAATAAAATTCCAAAAGTAAAGCAAGTGATGGTGTATTACTTTAGCATTTCTGCCTTTACTGATAATATTCTGAAGTATCGAAAAGCCTGAGAAGTTATTTCACAAAGTCCAGTAAAGTATCGAAAAGCCCAAGAAGTTATTTCATAAGGTCCAGTTATTTGAAAGTACAAGTTTGTTAATTCGCATAATTCTGATAAGCCCAACGAAAGTATATGTTCAGAGTATGAAGGCATTGGACAAGTACTGTTTATGCCAGAAACTTATGTATATGAGTATGTGTGTATATTCCTGCTTATTCACAAAACCCCTTCACTGATATATGTTGATATGGCAGATGGATTTTGAAAACCCCTACCACTTGTGTTTGATCAGAATAGTGCAGAGAACTGGAGAATATTTGAACAAGAGTATGATATTTTCATACAAGCAGCTTATGCAGATAGAGATGCATGCACCAGGGCATTCATTTTGCTAAACCTAGCAGGGTCAGCGGCCATAGAAAGAGAGTGTTCATTTGTGTATGCACCAGCAGTGTATGAAGGAGAAGGTGCAGACTGCCATATTGTTGTACAAGATGAATCAAATGAAGACCCTAAGTGTTTGAAGTGCAAGTTTAGAGAAATGTGCAACCCCCCGATGAATATTACATTAGAGAGCCATTTGCTTTACACAAGAGATCAGAAACCAGGGAAATATTTGCAGCTTATATAACTGACTTGAGAAAGAGAGCTAAAATGTGTCAGTTTGGTGATCTTAAAGATCAGCTGATAAAGGACAGGCTTGTATGTGGTATTAATAGTGCTGCTGTGAGAAAGATTTTACTTAGTGACAGTGATTTAACAATTTAACATTGAACAAAGCCATAGAGATTTGTCAAATCCATGAGGTGACAGAAAAACATACAAGTATGTTCGTGAATGACAAGAGCGTGGTTTCAATTAGCTCCAGAGCACATGCAGATAGTATGCAAAACATGACAAACAAGAACAGGCCTAAGCATGTGGCAGCTGCAGGACTTCCAAAGAAGTCATTAGGTTTTCTAGAAAGTTCCAAGAAAGGTGCAAACTCCAGTTCTAGCTCAATGCAACAAAAATGTGAGTCAGCAAAACCCAAATCTAGCTTTATTGTTAACTGTCGCAATTATGGTGCAAATCATGAGTCTAAAAGAGAGAGAAGTGCTTAGCATTTGGTCAGCAATGTCACAAGTGTGAAAAATGGACCCATTTCCAAAAGTTTTATAAATCAAGTAAGCCTCACGCAGTTGTAAAGAAAGGTCAAACAAAAAAGCACGTTGATCAAGTAGAGTCGAAACAGTCACCTTTCTATGTAGACGGTGTATCAGTGCTTGGTGAAAGAGTTGATGCAGTAAACTTACTAACAAGAAGTGAAGTATTTTGAGCTGTCTGAATCAATGGCAAATCCACAGAGCTCAAAGTAGACACTGGGTCAAAGTGTAATGTTATATCAGCAGACACATTTGCAAGAGTAAAAGCTAATGAACACCTCAATGTAACCAGCAGTGTCAGACGTGCTGCTTATGGAGGTGAAGAAATTCAAACCGAAGGTTCAGTGATACTTTCATGTTATTTGGCAGTGAATTGTTACAACTTGTTATTCTACATAGTCCAAAGACCGGTGCAATCTTTATTGGGTCTCAAAGAGTTTAAGAATGAATCTGCTTCCTTTTGCTAAGTATTTTCATCATGTGAGGGCAGTTCCAAATTCTAATTTCTCTGAAGCCATTTTCTCAGAGTATGCTGATGTCTTTGATAGCAAATTAGGCAAACTTCCAGTTGTATATTTCATGAAGTTAGACCCAGAGGTCATTCCAGTAGTCAGGCTAGCAAGAAGAGTTCTGATAGCTATGCAAGATAAAGTTAAAGCTCAGCTGGATAAAATGGTGTAGCAAGGTGTGATTTGTCCAGTCACAGAACCAACTGAATGGGTGTTGTCCATGGTAGCTACTCCCAAAAAAGGCTCAGATGAAATCAGAATATGCATTGACCCAAGAGATTTGAACAAAGCATCAAAAAGATTGTATCATCCAAAGCGCACAGTTGAAGAAGTTGCAGCTCTAACACTGAAAGCCACTGTATCTTCTGCTTTGGATGCAAAGAGTTCATTTTGGCAAGTGATGCTTGATCACAAATCCTCATTCCTAACTACTTTTGGTACTCCGTTTGGCAGATACAGATTCCTAAAGATGCCATTTGGAATAAATTCTGCAAGTGAAGTTTTTCAGTGTGGAATGAAACAAATTTTTGGGGGTTATCCTTGTGCCATAATAGTAGACGATCTGTTGGTTGGAGGCAATGGTGAAGCAGAATATGACAGAAACCTCAAGAAAGTTCTAGAAAGAGCATGTGAAGTGAATTTAAGGCTCAAGCCTCTGAAATGCAAATTCAGACTTCCAGAAGTTACATAAATAGGTCATTTGTTTACAAGTACAGGCTTGAGAGCAGATCCAACCAAGCAAGCAGCTATACTAGAAATGTCAGCGCCAGACAATTTAGAAAGCTTACAGTGTTTTCTGGGCGTGGTTAAATATTTAGGCAAATTTATACTAGACTTCAATGAGTTAACATCTTCTTTAAAAGAGCTAACATGCAAAAATGTTACATGGTCATAGTTGGAACATCATCAGAAGGCATTTGAAGACCTTAAGCAGAAAATTGCCACCCCACCTACATTAAGATACTATGATGTGAACAAACCAGTTATTCTTTTCTGTGATGCTTCAAAATTTGGCCTAGGCACAGTTATACTTCAAGAGGGCAGACCAGTACCCTATGCATCTAGAACATTAACCCAAACTGAGATGCAGTATGCTCAAATTGAGAAATAGCTTTTGGTTATAGTATAACATGCTCCAAGTTTCATGATTATATTTATGGTCAAGCTATTCAGATTGAAACTGACCATCAACCTTTAGTTACTATTCTAAAGACGTCTATGCATTCTGCTTCAGCGAGATTACAAAGAACGATGCTCAAATTGCAAAAGTACAATTTCAAATTGGTCTACACTACAGGCAAATTGCTCTATCTGGCTGATACTTGATCCAGATCTCCTAGAAATATAACAGAACAGCTTGTTGCAGAGACTTTTGACGTTGATGTGATGTCAGTGCATAATTTTTCCACCAGTAGACTTAATGAGTTAAGAGATCACACTCAAGACTGATCCAATTTCACAGACGCTCACTCATTATATTAATGTCGAATGGCAGCCAAAGCAATCTAGTGTATCACCTGAGGTGCAAGTGTATTTCCTTACAGAGATGAATTGTTGATGGAAGATGGCATTATTTTCAAAGGTCCAAAAATTGTTGTTCCTGCCTTCTTACAACAAGAATATATTCAGATTTTGCATTGTGGTCACCCAGGATCCTCATCCACTAAGAGAAGAGCAAGAGAATTGGTATTTTGGCCTTCATTATCAAAGGATATGGATAGAGTTCTTTCTTCTTGTTCAGTATGCAACAGAACTAGACCACATTTGCAAAGAGAACCACTTCAGCTAAGTCCAGTTCCTGAACTACTTGGTCTACTGTAGCAACAAATATCTTTGAGTGGAACAATCAACACTACTTAGTTTTGGTAGATTCTTATTCAAATTGGTCTGAGACTGATCTACTAGCAAACTTAACCTCAACTACTGTTATTATTAAGTTGAAACATCATTTCTCAGTTTCTGGTAGTCCACACAAATTTTTTCTGACAATGGTACTCAATTCACTAGCCAGATGTTTCAGAAATTTGCAAAAGAATGTGACTTACTACATGTCAATAGTAGTCCTGAAGATCCTCAGTCCAATGGTCTAGCTGAACAGCAACACAGAGTGCAAAGCAATTAGTTGAAAGGTCAAAGCGTAACAATACTGATGTATTCTTGAATTTGCTTAATCTCAGAAACATACCCTGTGATGATATTCTTGGCTCACCTGCTCAAAAACTACTTTCCAGGCAAACTAGAACTACCCTACCTATTTCTTCAAGATTGTTGCAGCCTAAATCTAAGTACACTAAGACCATCAAGGCTCAATTGTTTAAGAAGCTTAATATCCAGAAATCTAGTTATGCAGATCGAGCAGATTACTTCGTCCGTTGAGGGAAGGAGAGATGGTATGAATCCAAACAAAAGGATTTGATCAAATAGGACAGATTACAGGCATCTGTGCAGACCTGAGATCTTACTTGGTAAATTCCAAAGGAGTGGACTATAGGAGGAATTGCAAACACCTTCTTCCTGTACCAGAACCATCATCATCTTTGCAAGCACAACATTGTATCTGTGATGCAAACTCTAAATCAAAGAATGAGTAAGACACTGTTTCCAGACCAGAATGTGTTCAAAAGTCTGATTCTGTTCCAGAAAGAGATTCGAACATTCCACATGTCAACCATTTTGCAGAAACTGTCCCAGTTGCTAAATCTAATTCCCAGTTTTATGTCACACAATATGGATGCATTTCTATACCAAGAGTGAAATACGCAGCAATGTGGACTTGGATTGTACATATCTATATGTTTAATATTGTATAATGCATGTCTATAGATTACCTGTGATTTCTGCATGCCAAATAGTCTCATAACAATTGCATGGTCTATTTCTCAAAGAGGAAGGATGTAGATCAGAGTGCAAAGTGTGTGTGCTTATATCTTTAAGAAGCATGCAAGACTGTATGGGCTCGTATATAACCCAGACACGTGCACAACCTTAGTGCCATTTTGAAGGAGCAGCTAGGGAATGAGCATGCATGATCATAGTCATTAATTGTATATAATTTACTTAAGTTACAGTCAATAGTCAACAGTAGTAATGTGTTTGTATGAAATAAAGCTGCTTAAACAGAACCCACAAACACTCATTTATTTGTGTCCTAACATGAAAGCAACAGCAAAACTAATGATGATTATATTTTCTTTTATATGGGCTCTAGACTGAATCCAGTCAAGAGAGGGATTCTGTATATGAAAGAAGAGTAAGGAGGTTTAGGTTTAATAAACCCAATAGTACATGCAGCATCTTTAATTTATAAGTATTAAAAGGAATTATGAAGGAAAATAAAACCTTGATAGAAATGACAGTATATTACAAATACAAAGAACTGTAGGAAGGAATGGAAGTTAAAAAAAAGAAGTCAAAGCATTGTGAATGAAGAAATGAAAGATTACCAAAAACAAAATTGTGTTATAGAAAATAAAAAAAGAACATACAAAGGAAAGGTACTTAAATATTATGAAAGCATTTTAGTGCGTTGATCCATGGAAGGATTTAGAAATAGATAAGAAAAAAGCCATAATGATGTGATATAATAACTATAAAAAGATTAAAGAGTATAATTTTTTTTAATGAGATTGTCTATTAGAAAATTGTCAGTTAAGGCAAATATGCCATACAAGAAAAAGCAAGTCAGAATATGTAATAAATGTGGAGAGTCTGAGACTACCGATCATGTGTTTTTGAAATGTGAAAGAGTTAATAATTTGTGGAAAGAGATATGTAACCATAAATGGGTTAAAAGTTTGTTAACATTTGAGCAAATAAATGTGGACATAATATAATTTGGCTATTATGGTGCACAAAAACGGGAAGAAGTGAAGAAAATGGACAGAGTAATATTTTATGTTTCATGGACTATACGGAACAAGAGACTAAATTAAATTAAATACAATGGAAAATGGACTTTGACAAAGATTCTGGAGAAAATGATGTTTTGTTTGTGGATAAAAGAGTGGGGGATGCTTAAACTGAAGTTTATAATGTATGTAGATTTGTAAATAGATTTAAATAAAGTAAATAATGTAAATATGTAAATAATATGTAATGTTTATATCAATAAAAAACCTACTCATCACTGTTGTGAGTGGGACCCATTTTGGAGGAGCACTTCATGTTTCCATTCCAGGTGCAGAGGCTCCCTGGAGAAACAGGGAGGCAGATGGAGAGAGAAAGAGATAATGGAGTAGTGAAAGAAATGGAGGAGAAAGCAAACATTGAGACTGAAGAATGCATGCAGAATTCTAAGGAAATATTTCAAAGAAACCAGTTTGATGGAGATGACTCAGCAAATGATGGATGTATACTTACAGCCCTCTAGTCAGGATAGTTGCGGGATGATTTACTTAAAGAAATGATGAAGCAAAGTGAGCCAAAAAATGAAAGTGATGTTTCCTGGATGACATTATAGAGAAAATACAAAAGGAGGATGCAGAGACAATCCTGAAGAATAGTGGTGAGATGGAAGAGAAAACATAAGCAGAGAAAAAAGAAGGCAAAAGGGGGAGTAGCAGAAAAGAAGAAGAAAACAAAAAAGGGAAGTATGTGGTAAGGATTCAAAGTAAAAAAGACAAAGAAAGGGACACATATGAAGTGTGGGACAATTTAATAGCTCCTTTGTGTATAAAAGAACATGAGGTAAGAGCACTTACTCTTATTAACAAAGGGGCATTTTATGACATTATATTTGAGACTGTTTTTTCAATGGAAAACTTTCTTGGAGAATATGGAAAAAAGAAAGACTGTTACACATGGAATCTTTATGTGATAAAAGCATTTAAAAGGAAAACAAAAAAGAAAATTCATGTACAGTTTTGAAGAGGTAGAAAGATTTTGCAAGGACATTTGAAAGCTTTATGAAAAGGAGTTCTGGGCATTGTATAAGTCTATGACAAAAGTGGATTATGGACAGGTGGCTGGGATTGTAATACTGTGTTAAAAATAGAAGGAGAAAAAGTTATACACATACCAAGCACGATAAATGTGGGGGAAATAAGGGTGTTGTAAAATACTGAGGACAACCCAAAACATGTTTTTTTTTGTGAAAAAGAAGAGCATTTCATAAGCAACTGTTACAAAACAAAATGTTATATTTGTGGGGAAATGGGAAATGATGAAAAAATGTGAAATGAAATGTTATAAATTTAACAAAATTGGACATTTATTAATGGACTGCAAAAATAAAAATAAGAGTAAGGAAAAGGAAAAAGAAAGAGAAGAAAATGAACAAAGAAGAATGATGAACATTTTTAGAACATAATGACAGAAAGTATTTTGAGAAAGAAAATGAATGATACAAAAGAAATCAAGAAAAAAACACTAAACGGATTGTTATATAAGCAAACATATTTTTACAAAGAAAAAGAGGAGTATCAAGTTACTTATGGAGATTAATAAAGGAAGATGGTAGTGTAATGAGAGAAATAAAACATGTAAAAGTATAAATAGAAATAACTCAGAAAAAGATTATGAGTAGTGTAGTACAACCTATACAGGAAATGATTAAAGAAAAAAGAAGGTAACACAGGTCAAGCATATTTTTATCAATCAGAGGAAAAGTAATGGACAGCAATTAATAAAGAGCTGAAGGATTTTATCTGGGAGAGGAAGATGACAAGAGTCAAGTGGGATAAGATGATTCCTCCAATAGAGCAAGGAGCTTTGGGATTACCCAATTTTAAGGGGTATTTCAGAGCAACACAGTTAAGACTCCTATACATAGTACAAGCAGAAAACTGTAATTCAAACTGGAAAGGGATGATGATGAAACAGGGGGGATAAACAAGAAACAAGGAAGTACTGCGATTTTGGATGCAGACCTTTAAGGAGAATAACAATCATGCAAAATATTATATGATACTGTGAAACTTGTAGCCAATTAAGTTGTTATTCAAATGCATTGTATAAATCACTGTGGTACTTTTCTCCCTGTGCCTCCACTGAAAATGGGAACCTTTTAGCCCAGTGGGCCTTCCCTGTAAACAAATGCAAAATAAATAAATAAAAATATTCATAAAGTAACAAAATATTCTATGAACTAAGCCAACACTGGAATGGAGAAAGGAGATTCTGACACTAGGGATAACTACAATTAGGGATACAAGCAATAGGCAAGAGAAGCTGGAATTTATTGGAGAAAACTGGCAAAGGAACCAAGGTATTGGGAGCGAATAACTACAGAGGGAAAGGCAACAGAATGGGAAGACACCAAGAATTTATTTGGACTGCAGGTTACAGACTGCCTTCCCTATCAAGGATTTATATGAGTATAGGTGAAGAGAAAGAAATTGGGGTCCTAAATGAAAGACCAGCACTGCTACAGTTTTTAGTAGAATCTAGAACAGAAGCCACTGTTACAAAAAGAAATAATTAGTAGAACATATAAAATATTGAATGATAACTATAAGAATCAATCAGAGGAGGTTAGAAAGGATTGGGAAGAGAGATTGGATAAGCAATTCACAAAGAAACAATGGGGAGATATATTTATGTATCCCAAATATGCAACAAAATCTGGAATATTTAGTATTTTTACTTAGAAATTTTGCATAAATCTTTTTTTATACCCAAGTAGACTCCAGATAATTTTTCCACAGGCAGACAGCAAATGTTGGAGGTATGATGGGGAAGAAAGAGGTAATTAGAAACATATTTTCCCAGAGTGTAATGAGTTGGTAGACTTTAATGATTCCGTGCAGACTACTCTGTCAGAGATGCTGGGTGAGCAAATTGATGTAACCAGGGAAATGTTTTTTCTGACCTATGATACAGCATCAAAATTACTTAGACATGGTAAGACCTTGCTGAGTCTAATTATGGTGGCTGCCAAAAAAGCAATTACTAGGAAATGGAAATCAAAGTTTAAACCAACTGTATTAGAAGTAGTGAATATAGTAACAGAGATAAAACAACTTGAATTGGGTTTTTTAGAAAAGGGTAAGAGCAAATTACACAGGAAAAAAATAGAAATTGTGGGAACAATGCATTCAGGAAAGGAATGAGGTTTAAAAGAAGGCAGGACTTGAATGCGCTATGTAATGTTTGACTGACAATGATTGGGTAGGCTATAAGTGATGTATAATGTTTGCAACTAGAATTATGTTAACATGGTTTGTGATGTAAAATGCTTGCAATTGGGATTTGTGACAATATGGTTTGTTTTCATTTATATAAATGTATGATTGCCTATGTCATAAGTGATAATTTAATAAAGGTGTGTCTTAGTTAAAAAAAGAAAAAAGAATGTAGTTTAAAAACAAAACATGAAAAGTAAAAAGTTAACAGAAAAAGAAAATAAAGAGCTGGAAAAGGAGACTTCTTTAATTGGGCTAGATAAAGTATTAGGACAAGTAAATAAAGATTTGACTGTATGACCATTTGGAATAGGGTATAAAATGTATAAAAATGTAAGGGACTGGCAAAAAATATATTTTTAAATATTCTGAATGAATGGTTAATGAAGGTTTTCCGTATAAAGAATTACATAGTGGAATACCTACATTCATATGAAAGAAGGAAGATAGAAGACAATTAAAAACTGGAGACAGATGGTATTGAATAATAATGACTATAACATCTTTATGAAAATAATACAAAATAGATTTGAAACTGGAATGGAAAATATTATGGAAGATAGTATATAGTATTTATAGTATAATGTGGAAGGGTTGTCAAGAATTATTAATGATATAGAAATTGTGGACGATATTATGAATAGAAAAGAAGAAGCAAAAATCATGATATGAGACCTTAATAAGACATTTAATACAATTGTACATGAAATCTCATGGGTAATAATGAAAGAATATAATATAAGTGAGAAAGTTAGGAAATTACGCACATCAGCATATAATAATCATAAAGTAAAAATATTTGTAAATGGCTGGTTAAGCCAAGAGGTACATATGAAGAATGGTATAAGACAGGGATCTCCAATGAGTTGTATTCTGTTTGCATCAGTTATTAATGTGATAATCTGTGAAATAAATTACAAAGTGAAGGAGGTGGGGTACATAACACCTGAAGGGTTAAGAATCCCAGTTCTGTTGACATATGCAGATAGGTTCATAGGTTCATACTAGGCTATCTGTCCTAGGGCATTTATAAGCCTAGCCAGAGTGTGTTTGGCTTTCGCCATCCCTTGGAATGAGTATACTGTGCCCATTTTAAGGTTTGGTTTACTGTACTTCTGTCTAACAGAGACACAGAAGTGACCCCCGGGGTAAATCTACGATCTCCCATCCACTCATCAAGATTTCTCTTGAAGAGAGTCAGTGAAGGGCTCTGCCTAACATGGACTGGGATTTTATTCCAGAGTGAAGGGAGCCTCTGGGTTATGAATCTGTCCCTCCAGCATGTCCTATTTATTTCTGTGCTGAGGTTCAAATCTCTCACTCGCGTAGCTCTGGTGGATTTGGATTTTCTGAGGTGGAGCATGTCCATTAATTCTGGGTTGGACATGGCCTTGTACATCAGGCATAGATCGCCTCTGAGTAGGCGGTATGCTACTGAGTAGAGCTGGAGTTTCTTTAGCTGGGCAGCATATGGCATATGTTTGAGTCCTTTGATCCTCTTGGTGAGGTACTTTTGGGGTCTTTCCAATTGCTGCAGGTGTTGGGTAAGGTACATCCCAAATGGGGCATTGTACTCAATTATGGGCCTGATGAGGAAAGAGTAAAGAGGCACAATGACCTCTTCCGATCTAGATGTGAATCCCTTCATGATAAGGTGGGCAATATAGAAGGTCTTTCTAACCACTTTGGCAATGTGAGTGTCAAACGAGAGGTTACGGTCAACTTGGGTCCCTAGATCCCCAATTACTTCTTCCATACTTAACGGATTACCACCTATGTGGTAATTTGTGGGCACTTTGTTTTTCCCAAAGGGTATGACTATACATTTTTTGGCGTTTAGTTTAAGGCCATGGCTCTGGCACCAGTTTTCCATTTCTATGAGACCCTTTTGAAGGATGCTTGTGTCCGCTGGAGTATCGATTATGGCGCCCAGTTTGCAGTCATCTGCGAACTTGGTCAGCCACAATCCTCCCATGTTTGCCTGTACCTCAGAAAAATAAATACCGAACAAGAGGGGTCCCAGGACCGAGCCCTGTGGGACGCCACTTGTGACTGGTTTAGAGTCTGACATGGCTCCAGCAGTTCTGACCTTGTGGGTTCTGTCCTTGAGCCAGTTTGCAACCCATCTTATGACACAGGGGTTTATATTTAAGCTGGAGAGCTTGTCTATGATGCCCGAGTGGGGTATTGTGTTGAAGGCTTTTGCAAGGTCAAGGTAGGCTGTGTGAACTACCTTATCCTCGTCAATGGCCTTGGTGACTGTTTCAAAGAAGTCGACCAGGTTCAAGAGGCAGGATCTGCCCTTAACAGAGCCGAATTGGGTAGGATCCAGTGTCTGTAGGTCCCCAATGTCTTTGTTAATGAGTTCCATAATGATCCTCTCCATAGCTTTGCAGACCAGGCTCGTCAAGCTTATGGGGCGGTAGTTTCCAGGGTCCGTAGAAGCACCTCCTTTGTGCAGTGGGAACACTGTTGCTGTATGCCATTCTTTGGGTACATATCTGGTAGTAAGGCTGAGATTAAACAGCTGCCTTATGTGTGGGTTTAGCTCTTCTTGGAGTTCATGTAGCACGCAACCCAGGACACCGTCTGGTCCCATTGATGCTGTGTTTTTAGCTTTGGAGAGGGCGGCTCTCACCTGGGCATCTGAGATGTCAGGGAGGCAACACTCTGCTGAGATAGATATTTGTCCCTTTGGGGAAGAGAAAATTTTGCACTGAACCTGTCTGCCAGTATGTTGGCAATGTCTGTGGGTTCATTGTATTTTTTGTCATCCTGGACTAACTCTGAGCATATCTGAGAGTTTCCACTCAGGTTTCTAACATAACTAAAGAAAGCCTTGTGATTATCTTTAGTGTCCTGTGCAATTTTTCCTCTCAAAGTTGGCCTTGGATGATTTTATGAGTGATCGTAGTTTTTTGCTAGTACTGATCAGAGATGCCTTCCCTTTTATGGATTTTGCTCTATCATGTAGTAGCTTCCTCCTTCTGTTGTATAGCTTATTAATGGCTGGGGTCCACCAGACAGGATGCCTGCCTTTGGGGGAATGGGTCTTGGTTTTATTTGGGATTGCATGATCCATGCATTCCTGTAGGTGTCCATAGAATGCGTTTATAAAGGATTCAGCAGAGTGGGCTGTGGTTTCCACTGGCCCGGGGGCCTTGAAAGATTCCACTTCGGTCTTAAGAAGTGTGTAGTCAGCTTTTGAGAAGTTCTTCACTCTGGTCTTCTGTGCTGGGGGTGGGGGCGGGATGTGGATTTCCAGGGAGATTAATTTATGGTCCAATCTTACCAACGAGGGGTATACTTCAGGTATGGAGCATTGTGTCCCCATGTTTGTGATGATCAGGTCTAATATGTTTTCCCCTCTTGTGGGAGAGGTGACTAGTTGTTCCATAGCATTTGAGTTTATGAATCCTAGGAACCTTTGGGCTAGGGTATTAGGGCTTGAGTAATGCTCCCAGTCTATGTTTGGGTAGTTGAAGTCTCCCAATATGATGGTGTTTGGAGAGACCTTCATATTCTCCAGTGTCTTTAGGAAGGCCGAGTGGGGTTCCTGCATTTGAGAGGGTGGTCTGTAGCATGCTACAAACTGGAGGGCGTTTTTTTCCACTGTTAGTTGCACATGGATGGTCTCCGATGCTTTGTGCACTGCCACTAACCTAGAGGTGTGGGTATCCTTGATGAATATGGATACTCCTCCTCCTTTTGTGGTTTGGTCCAAGTTCTGTGGCCGAAAAGCATGATATGAGGTATAACCTGGTAGTGCTGGGGTGCTCTCTGGACCCTTGAACCAGGTTTCTGTCACTGCACAGACATCGATGTTCTCCATACTGAGGAGGGCTTCGAGAGCATGCATCTTGAGGTTTAGACTTCTGGCATTGAGCAGCATTACCCTTAGTTTCTTTTTACTTGTGTTTTTTAGGGAGGTGGGTTTGTCCTTTGAGCCTTGCCTAAAAAGGCACTATGGGGGTGGCAAGAGCCTTTGCCAATATCCGAAAGCCCAGGGGTGACAGGTGCAAGCCATCCCTTGCGAAGCAGCGTGGCTTGTCGAGCATGTCATCCCAAGCAGACAGACATTGGATCCCCTTAGAATGACACCAATACTTAAGCCAATTGTTAAAATTGATCATTTTGTCTTTGTACTGTGGCATAATTCTTGGTGAGGGTAAGATGCTGCTCAAGGTCAGGGTCATACCGGCCTGGGCTACACAATCAGAGAGCTCCTCCATGCCTCTTTTCATGTAGTCCAGGGAGGTATGTCTCAAGTCATTCACACCAGCATGGACAATGACTGAGCCATATTTGTACCTGCTTTGGTGTGACTTGAGTGTTTGAGTTATATGGCGGATTCTAGCGCCTGACAGGCAGCTTACTGTGACCTTTTCCTTGTTCAGCCTGGTGAGCGGGATGTCAGTGTGTCTGACTATAGAGTCACCTATTACAAGTGTGTCAGGTATGTTGTTTAGCCTTAAGGGCTGTGACTGTTTGGCACACTGACTTTGTGAATTATGTGTTGCTTGTGTTTTGTTTTGAGGTAGTGGTTGCTTGGATGTCTGCTTTGGAGGTCTCTGTTGCTTTGGTAGATTTTTATTTAGAGCCTCCGAGTATGTTTTTGTGTGTTTTTGTGTTTGGTTTGCAGTTGTGGTAGGTCTCTGTGAGACTGGATTTGTGGTGTGTGTGGTTTCCTTCTCCTCCTGACTGGTTATGCCAGTACTGAGTCGAGAGAGCTCAGCCTCCAGTTTGGCTATATGGTTGCATCTCTCACATATATTTGTATTTGTTGGGAGGAGGACAGGGTTGTCTGTGTACATGAGGCAGTTGTAACATTGCTTCAAGATTCCCAGATTCACCACCTGAATTGGAGAGGAAGCCAGCAACTGTCCCTTCGGCATGCTAGAATAGTATAAGGAACTGCTAAGAAACTGAATCAGAAAGAACCTATAGGGGATAGGGTACTCAAGGAGATTTTAGGAGGATGTAGTGCTTTTTTTAGTTAAAAAGTGCTTACCTTATACAAAATGCCCATAGGAGCAAGTGCGGGGTTTTTAGATTGAGAATAGAATGCTTAGCTTGAGAGTTAGAGCAGTTCTAAGGGAAAAAATGAACAGCAGACTTTGTGGAGCTGGGAATAGTTTAAACCTGATTAAGCATGCGCAAATTCGCGCTAAAGCGGGCTTTATAGCAGGGGGTTAGAAAGAGCTAGGAAATGGCCCAAAACGGCCAATAAGCTACAAGTTACTGGGCTGGAGCCACACCTTTAAGGACAGATAGGCTGCTCAGAGCTCCCCACTCCCACTGGTGAACAAAAAAGCTTCCTCCTATCCAAACAAGGATATGGGCAACACAGGAACTATGACACAGCCCAGAGATCAGCAATACCTGAAGACTGGACTATTCCAGCTCAGTAAAGGCGGGAAACAAGGATATTTTTTTTTTTTTTTTTTTTACAAAGTAGCAGAAAATAGATACAGCAACAACAGTAAATGATTTAAATCGGCTAGCACACTTGAGTGTGTAGCCTACCAGTTAAATTAAGCAAAAACAAACTTTAAAGTGCAAAAAGTTCAGGAAAACAAACAAATAATGCAGTAAAACAACTTTGCAGAGCTTATTTAGGTATAGAAACTCGCTTTTTGGCGAGAAAAAGCAGTCGGAAATAAGTAGCCAAAAAATACTTAAAAATCAATGGAAAGTCACTCTTCCACTCGCTGCTGCTTGTAGAACTCTGCAGGACACCACAAG
This sequence comes from Protopterus annectens, assembly GCF_019279795.1. NCBI lineage: Eukaryota > Metazoa > Chordata > Ceratodontiformes > Protopteridae > Protopterus > Protopterus annectens. Next base: position 659,673,101 of record NC_056727.1, on the reverse strand, counting down.
GAGCTGTGCCGAGTCAAATACAAGCGGAAAAGCTCATTAAAGCGGGCTTTATAGCAGGGGGTTAGAAAGAGCTAGGAAATGGCCCAAAACGGCCAATAAGCTACAAGTTACTGGGCTGGAACCACTCCTTTAAGGACAGATAGGCTGCTCAGAGCTCCCCACTCCCACTGGTGAACAAAGAAGCTTCCTCCTATCCAAATCAGGATATTAGCAACACAGGAACTATGACACAGCCCAGAGATCAGCAATACCTGAAGACTGGACTATTCTAGTTCAGTAAAGGCGGGAAACAAGGATATTTTTCTGTTTTTTTTTTTTGTTTTTTTACAAAGTAGCAGAAAATAGATACAGCAACAACAGGAAATGCTTTAAATCGGCTAGCGCACTTGAGTATGTAGCCTACCAGTTAAATTAAGCAAAAACAAACTTTAAAGTGCAAACAGTTCAGGAAAAAAAACAAATAATGCAGTAAATCAACTTTGTAGAGCTTATTTAGTTATAGAAACTTGCTTTTCGACAAGAAAAAGCAGTCGGAAATAAGTAGCCAAAAAAATACTTAAAAATCAATGGAAAGTCACTCTTCCACTTGCTGCTGCTTGTAGAACTCTGCAGGACACCACGAGGAGCTGTGATGAGTCAAAGACAAGCGCAATAGCACGCTAAAGCGGGCTTTATAGCAGGGGGTTAGAAAGAGCTAGGAAATGGACCAAAACGGCCAATAAGCTACAAGTTACTGGGCTGGAACCACTCCTTTGTGGACAGATAGGCCGCTCAGAGCTCCCCACTCCCACTGGTGAACAAAGAAGCTTCCTCCTATCCAAACAAGGATATGGGCAACACAGGAACTATGACACAGCCCAGAGATCAGCAATACCTGATGACTGGGCTATTCTAGTTCAGTAAAGGCGGGAAACAAGGATATTTTTTTTTTGTTTTTTTTTTTACAAAGTAGCAGAAAATAGATACAGCAACAACAGTAAATGCTTTAAATCGGCTAGCGCACTTGAGTGTGTAGCCTACCAGTTAAATTAAGCAAAAACAAACTTTAAAGTGCAAAAGGTTCAGGAAAACAAACAAATAATGCAGTAAATCAACTTTGCAGAGCTTATTTAGTTATAGAAACTCACTTTTCGGCAAGAAAAAGCAGTCTGAAATAATTAGCCAAACAAATCCTTAAAAATCAATGGAAAGTTACTGTTCCACTCGCTGCTGCTTGTAGAACTCTGCAGGACACCACGAGGAGTTGTGCTGAGTCAAATACAAGCGCAAAAGTACGCTAAAGCGGGCTTTATAGCAGGGGGTTAGAAAGAGCTAGGAAATGGCCCAAAACGGCCAATAAGCTACAAGTTACTGGGCTGGAACCACTCCTTTGTGGACAGATAGGCTGCTCAGAGCTCTCCACTCCCACTGGTGAACAAAGAAGCTTCCTCCTATCCAAACAAGGATATGGGCAACACAGGAACTATGACACAGCCCAGAGATCAGCAATACCTGAAGACTGGACTATTCTAGTTCAGTAAAGGCGGGAAACAATGATTTTTTTTTTTTTTTTTTTTACAAAGTAGCAGAAAATAGATACAGCAACAACAGTAAATGCTTTAAATCGACTAGCGCACTTGAGTGTGTAGCCTAGCAGTTAAATTAAGCAAAGATGACATTATAATAACTGCAAAAAAAAAAAACAAAATTTGGATAAAAGAAGAAAAAAACTCACAAACAAGTGTCTATAGGTGATAGGGATGGCTTTAAATAAAGAGAAAAGTAAATATTTAGGTGATGTATTAAAGATATGGCTATACATTTGGGAATAAATACACAAGTAGAATTCAATGGCAAAAACAATAGAATAAATAGAACAAACCATCTTTTCTGGAGAACATATAAATTATTATTTATAAAAAAGGATTATTGATAAATTTAGTACTGATGGAATATAGCATACTTAGCAAGTGTATTTATGTTGCCAACAGTATTTGAAAAGGAATTATTGCAGATTTTTTTTTTCATTTTTATAGGTTTCTTGATTAAACCCAGTAAAAAGAGGAATTTTCTATGTAAATAAAGAGGAAGGAGGTTTAGGGTTAATTAATCCAGTGGTATATGCTGCTTCATTAAATGTGTATAAAGTGTTAAAGTGGATAAATATGAAAGATTAGTAGTAAAATTGTGCCATTATTGTACTTGCTGTAGTTTTATTTCTAATAAAAAAAAACTTTTTTATACACTCTGATATGAATATACAGTATGTTTCTGATTTATTTACTACCTGTAAAAGTATATATCTTGTTTATTTAGCTTTCTGCAGTTTATGTTGGTGTTTTTATGTGGCAAGACCAATAGGTCTTTGAAAGAGCACATACTTGAACATTTAAGTGACATATGGAAAGGCACACTAAGTAATGCTTTAGCCAAACACATTGATATATATGGATGATCACATATTTTTAGATTTATGGTGTTACAGTTGATGGTTAAAAATGTAAGAGGAGGTGATTTGAGTAACATTACAGAAATAGCTTAGATGCAATGGATTATTACAATGTAAACAGATAAGCAATCTGGTCTTAATGAGATGGTGTCTTTAAAACTGGCACTAAAGTCATGTGATTTTTATTATTAATTGTTTCTTAATTGATTATTTTACTGATTGAACACTGTACAAATATGTTGTTTGTCCTAGTTTTTGTATTCTAATCTGATGAAATGCCTTTTAGGCGTGAAAGTGCTTACCATATGGTATAGTGTATATTAAACTTGGATTTTATTCTTTTAAGTTGTGCTGATTGGTCTTGCTTTATATTTGTTTCTGGCTTTGGATTTGTTGTAGTCATACCTTTATTCATGTTGCTGATTTTTGTTTGTTTGAAATAAAATTTTACCAAGAAAAATATTTTTGAGGAAAAATAAAAATTTCTGATATACAAAAAGAAAAGTATAGTATAAGAATGTAATGATAAAATATTATTATGTAAAAGCATGGAAAAATCTATCAGATGAAAACATTAAAGTTATAAAAATAAGAAGCAAATGGTGTAATCAGAAAGTAGAATGTCAAGAGTTTTTGTGGAGACTGGTAATAGATAAATTGCAAATAAAAATAAATATGCCATATAAAAAGAAAAGTGATAGAATATGTTTACATTGTCAAGAAGGAAAAGCTATGGAACATGTGTTTTTGAAATGTAAAAGAGTAAAAATGTTATGGGGAAAACTATGTAAGGAAAAATGTCTTGAAGATATAAAATAACTGGATAAATAAATATAAATATGATTAAACTTGGATATAATAACAATAGGAGTAAAGAATAAATTAAACAATAGATAAAAAATTATTTTATTTTATATGGGTTATATGGAATGAAAGAATAAATTATGTCTAATGGTAAATGGATTTTGTTAACAATATTAAGTAAAACCAGATGGTGGTTATGTAAAAAGGGGTGGGGTCTAATAGGATTTAAAATTTAGTATGATTGTAAAGGAAGTTATAAATATGTATAAACAGATTTGTATATCTGCATTTTGTACATTTGTAAATATGTTGTAAATAAGACTTCTTTTTGTATATAAATGATAGGCGCTGTGGGATATTTTGCATCCACCTGAGCTACCACCAACTCAGGCAGATGAGACCTCAGTTTAACATGTCATCTGAAGGACAACACACTCAGGAGTTTAACAACTCCTTTATAGTCTCAGCAATCCAGCTACCCGCTGTGGAAATAGAACCCACAGTCTTCTGCACCAAAGGCAAGTGTGATAGCAGCTGTACCACTGACAATGCACGATTCCAGTGGCATCACTTTAGATTTTTGTGTACTAATAGATTGCATCTAAGCCAGTTCAAAACTAAGCAGAAGTTGTTCTGAAGTTGTTTATTCAAGGCAGGCATCGTTCTATGTCCCTTAGTGATTACAATACCATCTGTATATCAGATGCAGTTAATGTTGGATAGGTTTTAAGACAGATTATTAATGAACAGAAAGAATAATTAAGGGTCCTCAAACAATCCCTGTAGGATTGTCTTAGTTGTTGAGCTTACACATGAGTGTATAGTGTAAGCATGGACTATAAAGATTCCTTCAGACATATAGTTAACAAACCATTATATCACCTCTTGGAGAAAATCTAGTAACTTAAATTCTGAAGTAAGATGGGATAATCAACATTTTCAAATGTGCACTTAATGTCAAGGAATATGTCTCCATTTAGGATGCCACTTTCCATACTAGAAATAATTTGGTTGGTTAAAATTGTATAAGACAGTGAAGGTGCTTTACTTTAGATGAAAGCCAGACTGTTTGTCTGATAGTAGGTCATATTTCCTTATGTATTCCAGTATATGACTTGCCATTTGCTAAGCTGGAAGTAGGTACTTTAAGGTGGGGAGGATGTGGGAATGCTTAAAAATAGGTGAGATGCTTTTCATGGTAAAAGTAAGGATGAATATGCAGAGCAGCTTAGCTTAAGCAAATTTTGGGTATAATGTATGAAAGTCAGGGTTATAGCATTAGTGTAGGTTTCTAGAAGTTTGCTTGCAGAGGCTTTATTGATGATTTTGAAGAAGAATTTGTATTTTTAATTTTGTTAACTGGGTAGGTGAGCTGATCCAAGGGCCCTTTTTAATTATGCCACTGGGCAAAGACACTGGATAGTAAAGTTATTTTATTGGAGATCTTGAATATTTTTATTGAAAAATAGTGAAATATAGTTATTGTTTGATACATAGAACTTGAAAATTTTGCAGTGGCACTAAAATACATGGTTCTGTGATTCCTTTACATAAAGTGACTTTTACATTCAGAACATAAATTGCATAATGAAATTATTGTACAAAACTGAGTGGTTCATTTGCTTACAGATCACAAAGCTTGTAGAGTGGTGGTACTTGTAACACTAAGCAGTCTGATAAGGAACATAACATTGGAACAATAGTAGGTGAATGATCACGAGGTCTATAAGATGCCTAGCCATATACACTATACATTTGTAATGTCAAAACCATGAACCAGAATTAAATGCCAACAAGTGTGTATACTCATATCCTTCAGCAAGTATGACTCACCTTGTAATTATCACAATGACAACATACCCCTGAAAACTGATCCCGTAGTTAGGGATCTTGGAACTTATGTCCAAAATAAACTGTCCTTTGATCACCATGTAGTCATGATGTAAGAAAGTCCTTTTGCATCACACAGCTTTTATCTAAAGATATTGTGTTCAGATGCAGGGAAGTAATAGCTCCACTGTACTCAGCACTCATTATGCCAATCATTTGGCATAATGCCTTTTTGGTATGTACCTTTCCAAACATTTGTCACAACTGGAATGACCACAATACTTTCTCACAAAACAAAATGGCTAGCCTAAATTCTAAATACAATTTAGGCCATCTCAAAACCTTGTCCCTCTTCTCCACATCATACAGGCTACTGACAGAAGACCTATGCCTCACCTACAAAGCTTCAAAAGACACTATCCTGTCAGACCTATTACACATTCACAAGTCCAAAGGTATCATAAACACCTGTTCAAAGAATCTAAATCTCTTTTGCAAAACAAATGGAGCATATCAGACAGACAGCTATGTATCACAGGGAATACAAATACAGTACAGACAGAAAGGCATGTATCACAGAGAATACAAACACAGCATATCACACAGACAGGTATGTATCACAGAGAATACAAACACAGCATATCACACAGACAGCTATGTATCACAGGGAATACAAATACAGCATATGAGACAGACAGGTATGTATCACAGAGAATACAAATACTGTATATCAGACAGACAGGTATGTATCACAGAGAATACAAACCGAGCATATTAGACAGACACATATGTATCACACAGAATACAAATAGAGCATATCAGGCAAACAGGTTTGTATCACACAGAATACCACTTCTATGGAATTGTCTTCCACTTCATATAAAGCAAAGCACTTCTCTTACTCTGTTCAAATGTAATTTGGACAAACAGATGGATAACTGCAAATTCACCAAAGTTTAGCACCCTTGGATAGGGGAAATATGTAAATTTCCCAACATATCCTTGTTCAGCCCATCTCTGTGTTATTCATAAGCAAAATATAAGAGCTAAAAACTACAAAGGGAAATTAATGCCAGGCTTCTTATAATCCTCACAGATCAGTAGCCTAGCAGGTATCTATGAACCTATTAATAAGTATGCATCTTTATGCAAATACACTTAAAAGTTCATGTCTCCCTTTTCAAACACTTAATAGTGCTTTCATCTCAAATCAAGCAGGGCTGTATATGACAATTCTGGCATAAATCTACTTATTTCCATCCAGTCATTAAGAACAGTCTTAAAAGTAGCCAAAGTAGTACTTTGTTTGACCTGTAGTGGTGACCTTTCCATAGGCAGAAAATATGTTGTGTTAATGAACCTCTCTCTCCAGTGAGTCTTGTTTATTTGTTGGTGTTGATTTAGGTCCCTGGTGCAGGTGTTTTTAGAGGCACTGGTTTCACCCAGAAAAACAAGGTAAAAAAATGGATTTTTCATGGTTCAAAATGCAAGATACAGGGCGCTTTGGAGAAACCTATAGGCTACCAAGTATATTACGAATTGTGTTAATCTATCAGAATAGTTGAAAGATACAAGGCCTTTAGTTTTCTTGGAATGGTATCTTTGGGGCCTTTCTATTTGAGCAATATACCTTGATTTATACTTACCAAAGAGGTCATTGTATCACTGATGGATGTGATAAGGGAAGAGTATGCCAGGATGACTATGGATCTTGAAGACATTCCTTTAGAATTAATTGGACCAGATAGAATGACTTCCTGATTGTGGTGGAAATATGACAGAATAAGGGAGAATTGTCCACATAAGTACCCTGGTCTCTTACGACTGAGCTTGTATGACAAGTTGTAGACATTTAAAACTACTGACTTCGAACAGCATTTTTGCTAAATGCTACTATGCTGCACTTTTTTGCACTTAACTTGAGACCATTTTCAGTGCACCAGGTATATGCATATTACAGCCTTTGCCGGAGCGGTTTAGTAGGAGTAGATGAGCAGATAGCAGTGCCCAGTTTGCAGTCACAAGCAAACATGGTAAACCACACTTCTGAGATATTGGACTAGATGTCTGCAAAATAAATACCAAGTAAGTTCTAGGTGGCTTTGGCATTTTTTTTTTTACAGCATCAGCATAAGTTATTGGCAGAGTGCTGTACTGTGACTGATGTGGAGTTGTGAAGGTATGATTTTTACCAACGGTGGGTTGATAAAAGAGGTTTGCCTCAATGTTTCTTACATATTTACATCTCTAGCAGGTTGTACTATCAACTAATAGAAGCAGTGAACAGCTGGTAAGCATAATAGGTTCATAGGTTCATAGGTTCATAGGTTCATACTAGGCTATCTGCCCAAGGGCATTTATAAGCCTAGCCCATAGTTATGTGGCTTTCGCCACCCCTTTAGTTTGAATAAAAACTATGCCTATCATTTTTCTGTGCCTCTGTCAAGCAGTGACACTGAAGTAATCCCTGGGGTATATCTGCGATCTCCCATCCATTGGTCAAGATTCCTCTTGAACAAGGCCAGCGAGGTGCTCTGCCTCACATGTACCGGGATTTTGTTCCACAGCATAGGGAGTCTCTGGGTGATGAATCTGTCCCTCCAGCACGTTCTATTTATAACCGTGTCAAGGTTTAAGTCTCCCGCCCTTGTGGTTCTGAGGGATCTAGATTTTTTGAGGTGAAGCATATTCATCAAATCTGGGATTGACATGGCCTTATATGTCAGGCACAGGTCACCTCTGAGCAAGCGGTATGAGACTGAATAGAGCTGGAGTTCTTTCAGTCGGGCAGCATAAGACATATTTTTGAGACCCTTTATCCTTTTGGTGAGGAACTTTTGGGGCCTTTCAAGCTGCAGCAGGTGTCTGGTCAGATCCAAATGGGGCATTGTACTCAATCATAGGTCTAATGAGTGATGAGTACAGGGGGACGATGACCTCCCTTGATCTAGATGTGAATCCCTTCATGATCAGGTGGGCGATATAGAAGGTTTTCCTAACTACTTTAGCAACATGAGTGTCAAACGAAAGGCTACTGTCAACTTGGGTCCCCAGATCCCTGATGACTTTTTCTGTGCTCAGTGGATTGCCACCTATATGGTAGCTAGTGGTAACCTTGTTTTTCCCGAAGGGTATGACTATGCATTTTTTGGCGTTTAACTTCAGGCCATGGCTCTGGCACCAGTTATCTGTTTCTGTGAGGCCCTTCTGGAGGATATCTGTGTCAGATGTGTTTTCAACTATAGCGCCCAGTTTGCAGTCATCTGCAAACTTTGTCAGCCATAACCCTCCTGTGTTTGCTTGTACTTCAGAAAAGTAGATGCCGAACAAGAGTGGACCCAGGACTGAGCCCTGTGGGACACCACTTGTGACAGGCTTTGAGTCTGACATGGCTCCAGCAACTCTGACCCTGTGGGTTCTGTCACTTAGCCAGTTTGCAACCCATCTTGTGATGTATGGGTTTACATTCAAGCTGATGAGTTTTTCGATGATACCTGAGTGGGGTATTGTGTCGAAGGCCTTTGCCAGGTCGAGGTAGGCTGTATGGACTGCCTTTCCTCATCAATGGCCTTGGTGACTGTCTCGAAAAAGTCAACCAAGTTTAAGAGGCAGGATCTGCCTTTGACAAAGCCAAACTGGGTTGGATCCAAAGTCTGCAAGTTCCCTATGTCTTTATTTATGAGTTCCATTATGATCCTCTCCATGGCTTTGCAGATAAGGCTTGTCAAGCTAATGGGGAGGTAATTTCCAGGGTCTGTGGAGGCACCGCCCTTATGAAGTGGGACCACAGTCGCCGTGCGCCACTCCTTGGGTACGTATCCTGAGGTGAGGCTAAGATTAAACAGCTGTCCTAACTGTGGGTTTAATTCCTCGTTGAGTTCATGAAGCACACAGCCGGGGACACCATCCGGTCCCATGGATACTGTGTTTTTTGCCTTAGTGAGGGCAGTTCTCACCTGGGCGTTGGAGATGTTTGGGGGGCTACAATCCTCTGGAATAGATATCTCTCCTTTGGGGGGGGAAGGGGGGAGAAGTTTGCACTGAACCTGTCAGCCAGTATGTTAGCAATGTGTGTAGGTTCAGTAATTTTCACATCATTTTAAACTAATTCTGAGCATATCTGGGAGTTTCCTCCTAGGTTTCTAACATAGCTAAAGAAGGCCTTATGATTGTCTTTAGAGTCCTTATAAGGTAGCTGATACTCTGTCTTACAATACCTGATGTGACCAGACTGGCCATGGATGGGGTGAGAGTAGATTGTTGAACCATGTTGCCAGAAGGTGGAGGACTAGAGCTCAAGAGGTTTAGGGAGACTATTATATTAAACCCTGAAGGTTTATGGATGAGGTATTGAAGGTGATACCATTAGATTAGGTTAGATGGTAGCTAATCTATCAGTACTTAGTGAAAAGAAAAAAAATATGCCAACCAGGAATGATGAAAAATGATGATTCACCTATTGGCTATTACATGGGTACCAGTGATGCACACAGTTAGAAATCAATGCATAAATCCTAAACTGGTTTCTAAGAAGTACTTATTAGGCTTTCCAGTGATTGGTAATCTCCAGGAAAGCTGGAAAATAATGTCCTCTTGTCTATTCTCTCACCACGAGCAAACCAGAAGCATTCATCCTAAGCTGATTCCTGAGAAGCAATTCCTAGGCTTTGTATATATAAGATTCTGAACAGTAGACTAATGGGTAGAATACATGGTAGGACACATATTTTGTGCAAAATTATGCATTGGGACAGGATGGATCACTGGTTTAGAATTTATTTGATTGCAGGGTACAAGCGACATCTTTTAATTTGTTAATGTTAGCAGAGGTGTTAAAAAGAAACTTAGAAAATCTTACTTGCACTAAGCTGTTCTATATCTGTCAAAACATTTATAGCTCACCAAGTAAGACTGTCCAGAGGTTAAGAAGGGTGGTGGTTTTATGTTTGTATTTATTCTGGTGAATACCCTGAAATTCTGATAGGTGGCCAGCTGGACTAGGTATTTTTGATGTGCCTTCCCAGTCAGTCCAAAAAGCGTTTATCTGACTTTTTTAGCTTAGAGGACAGTCTTTTGCCTGGGATTTGTGTTTTGGGTAAAGGACAGAAATAATCTTAAACTGGTGTAAATATATTGCAAAATGTAGCAACGGCTGAAGTGAAGGGCAAAAAAAAACTAACAGGAGTTCATTAGCTCATGAACATAAGATTCATGATGTGCATAAATAACTTTCTTAATAACTTTGTCCAAGAATAGCATGTTTAAAATAGGGAGAAAGCTATCAAAATAGTTAATTTTAAATCCCAAACTGTCTTTCTGAGGACTCAGATAATGAAGGCCTCCTTTAAACTTGATGAAAATAAAAGTATCAAGTTCATATGTTCATACATAGTTGCTAGGCATATGGTCAAAGAGACCATTGAGGAGCCTAACTCAGTTTTCTAATTACCCTGAAACATAAGTGATTTGCTCAGAGTCACACAGTAGGCGAACAAGAATTGAATCCTGGACTACAAGAATCAGTTCATAAACAGTCTATATCCTTAATCCTCTGCCAGAAAGTTAGTTCTCAAAGAAGATTCCAAATTTTGTAAAATAAGTGGACCTAATCAATGAGTGTGAAAAGACATTGGGGGGGGGGGGAGATTCAGTAATCCTCCGTGTAGGACGAACAAAGTCTTACTCGGAGACTGCCGTCTAAGAGTTAGACGTCAGTGTGTCATGCATATGCATGAGGGTGGTGCGCTGACTCAACTCCCAGGCCAACACGGAGCATGTAGGAGTGCAGGGGGCGTGTCAGACTGCCGAGCAATCCAAATATCCATGCCCCTGCAAGTGCCTAACTCTGCAAATCTCAGCAGATATGAGCGAGTCTGCTCAAATGTGTATACCCCCACCACTACACTCCCCAACATTAAAAAGCTCTGTATAAATGAAATAAAATGTAAAAATTATTTTTTATTATTCACCATATAGCTCCCTGTATTTGCACGTGTGTGCATGGGTGTGCCCATTGCTTAGCTACAGTTAGCAGTTTAGACATTGAAGAGGATAATAAACCACATATATGCAAATTAAGTCAAATAGCAATAGTGTAGTGGTAGAGCCTTCGCACAAAGAGGAGGCATTCCCTGTTCGAGTCCGGCCACTCCCCTCTCCTTTTTCTGTAGGAAATCTGTGCATAAAAATAAATCCTGACATTTACCTTTTAAATTATATTAAAATGCATCGAAATGGCCTATGTAGTAGTGAACGATATTTTAAATATATATAAGAAAGTGAAACATTCATGCATAATAATGAATGCATAAGTAACCTATCTTAAGCAATGTGAAGCACTGCTAAGCAACATTTACCAGTATTAAGCACATTTAAGAATAATTGCCCATAGCTAAGCACTGCTTTAACTAGCGCAATATAATTGCTCATAGCTAAGCACTGATTTAACTAGCACAATAGCTTTGCGCAGAGCTGCGCATCGCTCCAATCAGCGAAAACCAAACATGTTTGCGCAGAGGTGCGCACCGCGCTAACTAGCGCAACATCAGGCAACATAGGGCAACGTTGGGCAACGTAGAGCAATGTTGGGCAAAGTTGAGCAAAGTCAGTTAAACACAGCCACACCCCCTACTGGTCAGGCCAGTAGTAAAATAAAAAAGAAATGACAGGTCTCGAACCCGGGATAGTGTGCACCATAATCACAGTACTAATCCACTAAGCCATGACAGCATTTGATGTTCATGGACTGTCAACACACATATAAATATGAATCAAAGTTTACCCAGTGCTAAGCAGGTGTGCACTCAGTTGAGAACTTTCAAATCTGGCCAATCACAAATAAGTGCGGGAAATGAGGCATATTTAAGCTCCATAGGTGGGAATACTCACCATAATTGGTTGCTGCTCCCATCTGCAGGCAGCAATGGCTGGTGTCGGAGAGGGCTCTCATTTCTGAGCACAACGGTGGGGCACTGAGGAGTCAAAACTGATGGTTTGGCTCCTCGTCCATCGTCATGATGCTAGACTCCTGCAGGGCCAGTACCAGGGCACGGAATACAAAGCGGAGGCCTGGAACTGCCTCGCACATGACATCACTATGCAGACCTGAAGAGACGCAAGCAGGACCTACTGAACCAATGGATACAGGAGGCCCGTGGGATGCAAAATGCCCCACTACTGAGTAGGTAGCCATGGACTGAAGTATGTAAAAATTGCTAGTGTAGTTGATAGTATGGCTAGGTATATGTCTCAATATCACTTCATTTACTTAACAGCTGCAGGTGTCCGGGCTGCGAATCAGCAAGCCTATGCAGATAGGCTGCTAAGGCTGCGCCACCAGGCAGGTTAGTAATTTTTCTGCATGTACTGTTTTATAAAATAAGTGAGAAAGCCTGGCTAAAAGTGTCTCAGCCCAATAATAAAGGTATGAACTGTTATGTAAAAGAAGTGAGAGAGCCAGAAAAAGAGTGTTATAACCCATTAATAAAGATATAAGTCCTGAATTATTTCTCCGCATGTATTGTTATATAGAATAAGTGAGAGAGCCAGAAAAAGAGTATTGTAAACCATAAATGAAGGTATAATGCATCCTGAATAAGATGTCTGCATGCACTGTAATAACAAATAAATGAGACAGCCACTAGAAAACTGTGTACTGTAATTAATAAAGGTATAACACCTGTAGTGTGTCCGTGTCACTTTCTTAGAAATAATAGTAGTGCTGTATTAAGCGTTGTCAACCCACACTTCGGTAGGCCCATAGAAAGAGTACGAAGGGAGTGCCAGTATCTCTTAAGCATATACAGTCCTCAACTGTAGTTTAAAGGCTGGCATGTATAGGTAAATCTGGCACATAAGTAGCTTGTAATTGTGTGCACCACCGCAGATGTCAGTGTGCTGCTAAAAATGTAGGGGGCTGTTAAAATTTAACTGGTAATGTCACCTGAACACATCCAGATATGTAGACATATGAATATAAATAAAATATATAAATACATAGCAGTAACATCTGCATCCTGGACAGTTTGTATATTATATACAGGTCAAGTACATAATGAACTAGCAAAACACATCCCACAACGTACTGGACATTGCCTAGTGTAATAATACATGTAGTGGATATATACCTGCAGTCAATAGGAATGTAGTGTAAACTATAAGTTCATATAAGTTGTTAATGGAGGTATCTTTTTACACCCTACTGTATGTGCATAAACAATGCAATTCCACACCCCAATGGGTATGTGTAATTTCAAAACATTTGTTGGGACATATGTCCTATTGGTTTATAAATATCTGCATAACTTTGATGCATGTGCCCTGTTCAAACACCACAATCTTGGTGGGCTGTTGCCACCAATCATTCCTGCATGCTGTTGGAATGTCCACTGTTGTTCAATATATGCATGTGTTATGCTTGCTGTTCAACTGTTGGAACTCTGGTGTGTTGGGTTAATGGGAATATTACTGCATTCTGTTACAACTAATTTGGAATGCTGTTGGCTATATTGTCATTAAATACACCTAAACACAGAACGTATGGGAAGGCCGGTCCCAGCGGACCCACCTGTCCCACCTCAGCTGGCAATGGCACCTGGCACCAGCAGGTCCGATGCCCAGCCCGGGACCTCCTCCTCCATTGGCCCTGTGCCACCTTCAGGTGGAAGCGCTGCAGGGGATGGGGCTCACCCCCCATGCAAGTGTGGCCGGAGGAGGGCCACCTGTCACCCTCCGAAGGGTCCGGGCTGTGGTGCGTAGGGAGAGCCAGCGTTCAGTCGCTGATCCCCTACACCAGCTTGAGGCAAGAGTGGCGCGACTCACGGGTGAGCCTGCCCCTCCTACGCAGCCCCCAGCACAGCCACCCACTGGGCTGTAAAGGTGCAGTGGTGACTGCCCATGAGTGGGGATCTCAGTTCCACTGTTACCATCTGTGGGCTCATGGGCTTGCGATTTCCAAACATCCTTCCCCGTCAATTGTGTTCACCCACCCCATGTGTCATATTCCGCCCCTGTATTCGTCTTGTTTGAATTGTCTGTTTACCTCCCCAACCTACCTCCCAAAACATACCTACTTCCCCTACCCCACATTCCACTATCACCTGAAAAAAAAAAATGGGCAATCTGCTCCAACAAAAAAATTACACCCCATACATAGCTGCCCTTTTACACAAATATCCATTGGACACAGACACTGAAAGTCAATTGGCAGTACAACATACTTCGTTGTCCTCACCCCTCTCTCAGGGGTGGAAGGTTTCAAAATTCCCTCCAAATTACTAGTATATGCACAGCTGTTGCTGTTAAAGAAATGGGCAGCTATGGACCTTCCCTACACCCGTCCTGCACATCCCAAGCTGTTTTCCCTACTGTCTTTCCCTCTTTGTGGCCCTTTTTCACCACTTTCCTATCTCCCCATTTTCTTTTCTTTCAAAGAAATGAGCACGGGGTTAGCGGGAGTAAGCGCTTGTAAGCAGTAGTAAGCAGGTCGAGTGTGCGCATGTGTGCGCTTAGCTAAGCATTGCTAAGCGTCACACAAACCCATGCAAACCCACTTACAACTGCTTAAAAGTGCCTTAGTCACCCTGCATATAAGGGGCCTTGTTCTGCTCAGCAGCAAAATAAAACACTACTGTCAGTCTCGAACCCTGGACCTTGTACACTCTAGACTGCATGAAGTACCACTAGGCCACATTAGATATACAGCAAGATGTTGCTGAAATATATATATCATGCATCAGAATGTGTGAATATAAAGGAAAGGTAGGAATGCCATAACACAAAACCTGTTCTATGGAACTTTACCAGCAGTTGTTGTGGAACTGCATTACATGACTGTGATAACAGAACCAGACATTCTAGCAGTAAATACTGTTACAGCAGCACTTCACAACCCCCACACAGTATCATAGCAGGACAATCCCCACCCAAATGTACAAAATACCAGTGTGTTCAAGGTACAGCAAGGATGTAGGTAGGCATACTCAGTACTGGAATTGTCCAGTTTCATGAGCATCCTGTGATAATGTCAACAAAATAAAAAGCACAACGTGCAGAAGTGAGTACATTAATATCCACAGTATAGCTGTTCCCAAACAGTTCATGTGCCAAATGAAAACATCTCAATAACTACATATGTATGGCAGCTAATTGTAGATGTTGTAAAGAAACTCCATACTCCCATGTATCTTGTGTTAGCATTTGTAGGGGTGAGTACAATTCTACACTGTCAACTGCGTACTGGAAGAGGCAACATTCAGGTCTGAGTACAACCTACAAATAACTGGCTACACCCTTAGCAACAGTTAGAAGAAGTATACCAACCGTCTGACTTACACAACGGTGTCCACAGCGAACAAGCATGGTCCCCACTCTGGAATTCTGAAATGGCTACACCTACCTGACCTAGCAATTTATAGCACTGGGTTGCTATGACAGTGAGTACTGCAAATACCACACAGCAGGCTGCATGCAATTGCCAAATGGTGGCCACCAATTGGTACAGAGGCCATCACATGCACATGTGCAGATACCTATAAAAGCAGGCTGTACTTGCTGTCCACACATGCAATCATTCCATTGCAGGTACGGAGGGAGAGAGAGAGAGAGAAAAAAATAGAAGAAAAAGTGATGTAAAGTAAAGAAATATAACAAAAAGAATATATTGAAAAAAAAAACAGTACACTGACAAAAGAAATTATATTGAAAAAATGTATTGAAAAAAAAACATTGAAATAAAATATATTGAAAAAAGATTTAAAGGAAAAATATATAGAAAAAATTAAAAAAATATATATTGAAAAAGAAATATATTGAAAAAAATATATTGAAAGAAAATATTTAGAAAAAAATATATATTGAAAAATAAAATATTGAAAATCAGTATATTCTGAAATAAATATCTATAAAAAAAAATCCTGAACAGTAAAGGAGATATTGGAACCAAAACCTATATTGGGAAAAAAGTATACCAGGTTATACAGCAACAGATACGAACACATACAAAAGAAAGGTATGTAACAGCTATGTATTTACTGGAATGTAGTAGATGTTTATGAAGAGTACTCTATATAGTTTGAATCATCCATATATGGCAGCAGCACGTATCGATGCACAGATGCCCTGCATAACCACTGGCATGGGGAAACGAGTGTGTTGCTGTGTGAAGTGGGATGTGATGGTGACATATGTAGTTCAGCATTAAATGTCAAACATCTGATCCATGTTATCTGTGTTCTGTACAGTAGTGTGTACGAAGTCTGTTTGGGGAAGTAGCCCAAATGGTTATGCAAACATGGATGTGACATTGTAACAAATGCATAATAGTCATATTAATGTGTAGCTTAGCATTGGCAACAGCTGTACCAGGCTAGTATGCTAATTCAGCATTAGCAGCTATGTATACACCCTCTGATATTACTGTGTGCTCACATGTGACACCTGTTCATGTTGCAGCAAGGCCCAACAGGTCAGCCGTAAGGTACATGTACTTACAACAGTGTGGTCCTTGTGTGTGTATATGGCACACACATATGGAGAGATCTGTCTGTGTCAGATATATTAGCATCTGTACATGTGCATTGAGGAAGGGACATACTGCAACTGTTTGTGAAAGGTGGATATGTAAATGTTGTTGAAGGTTGTTATGTGCATATTTCTATATAGGTTGTAGTGTGTGGCAGACCAGACAGCATACAGTGCTGGTATATGACATGTGGTGGTAAAACGCTGTGGGTATGATTCATCAGGTTTGCAGTGTTGCAGCCAGTGAGGCCTGCTAAAGCTACATGGGCTGAGAACACCTTCAACGCATTCAGCACAACACTGTGCAATGTTAAGACATAACTGTATACGTCACAACCTTCCCGTACTTAATATACCCACCATGACAGATGGACTGTATATGTGCCTATATGTACAGCAATGGATGTTCATATGTATGTGTGTGCATATATATATATATATATATATATATATATATATATATATATATATATATATATATATATATATATATATATATATATATATATATATATATATATATATATATATATATATATATATATATATATATATATATATATATATATATATATATATATATATATATATATATATATATATATATATATATATAGAGAGAGAGAGAGAGACAGGGTCATAATTACTGCAACAGATGCCTGGTGACAAAGCCATGGACTCAAGCTCAATGTTGACACTGCATTGGCATCCCTCTTTGCAAAGACTCAGTACCCATGAACTACCACATAGGTGGTAGTCCACTTAACACTGAAGGTGTGATAAGAGACCATGGGACACAGGTGAACAGTAGTCTCTCCTTCGATAGTCACAGTGCCACACTAGTCATGTAATCAGTCTACGTGGCACATGTCATCACAAAAGGTGTGTCATCCAGGGAAAGATAGGTCAGTGTTCCCCTCTACTCCACACACATAAGACCCAGTATAGAGTGCAATGCCCCATGTGGTATGTACCTCACAAGACATCTACAGCAAGTGGAAAGGACACAGACATACCTCACAAAGAGTGATACCAATGACCGTCCCACAAACCCACAACTACACTGTGTTGCATACTGCCTACCCAGAGGTGACCTCTGATTGACATACTAAGCTATGTCAAACCCAGATCTGTTGGACATGCTCCACGTAAACAGATCACAATCTGTACGAGCCACACACTCTAGGAACCCAAACCCTTTGGCCACAATAAACAGCACATGCTGGA
Source organism: Protopterus annectens (assembly GCF_019279795.1). NCBI lineage: Eukaryota > Metazoa > Chordata > Ceratodontiformes > Protopteridae > Protopterus > Protopterus annectens. Next base: position 659,655,292 of record NC_056727.1, on the reverse strand, counting down.
GGGATAGATTCCTATCTCAGAGGCATCCCATACTATGGAACTAACCAACTATCCATAGCAAACAAATCTCCTAATTAGCAGTCGTCATAAATAAGCCTGGAGATTGTATGGGAGATAGTGAATACACCCAGGCAATCACGTCAGTGTCTCTGCTTGACTGGGCCACATGAAATTTAAATACCTGTGTGTCAAAGACCAGGGTAGCGTATGGCTAGAGTTCTATAGGCCCTAGGGCCAATAGCCTCTTACCTACCTATGAAGTGATACACAAACACATGTACTTGTTGCAATAATCGATATGTGAGGTGACAGAGTGTGATGGTGAATGTGTTGGTGAATGTGTCAGGGTTCGGTACATGTGTGATAGCTTAGTGGGAAACTGTTTCAGTCATGGTATTATGTGTCCTAGCTGTGTTCCAGCAAAAGATGTGTATGCAATTGGTAGGCAGAAAAAGCAGCATGCCATACAGTCTGACGTAGTCCCTTGTTGTCGACTGGGGTGTCCCATTGTAGGCTAAAGAAGTACATGTATGCTTATTGGGTGTTACTGCTGGTGAATCCAACTCCTGCATGAACTGCAGTACTACCTGAAGCTGTATGCCTAAACAGCACAGTATGGTGTATGTGCACATTTATTGGTATCACTGTTATGTGTGTTCCCTGTAGTCCTCACAGATTACATACCTCAGGCATAAGGCCTGGTAACTACTGACACACAGTACTGTAAGGTACACAGGTAAACGTCACCTGGGTTGCCATACCTTTGTGTCCGTTATGTATGTCTGCTGTGTGTGTGGGTATGCCTGTACCATGGCCTCGGTCATATGTGTGTTACAGGATATAACTGCGTATCTAGCAACATGTATAGTATAGTACAGCAGTATGCCACCTATATTAATGAATGTGCACATATGTTAGGCAGGGGTCCGCCATCAATGACTAGTATGGTATACTGGTAATACTGTCAGTGGACTTTACATTCATTGCAATGGATTACATATTTCATGATGCATTAGCATGATATATACCTCCTGTGGCTAGGTGGTGCATTGTGTCACATACAGTGTGCCATGTACTGTTGTATAGTCTTACATACTGTTATAACTTTGTTGCTGTGCAAAACATGGTTTGATATATAGAGTGTGCCAGGCACTGTCAGGCATCTGTGTGTTGAGAACTAATATGTGGTATTGAAAGTGTGTATCTTCTGACAGCCAATAGGTTGCTATATATGGCAGTTAATTTATATCTGTACTTTAGAATGTTACATGTGTCACATGACCAGCTCACACATATTGTTTAATTGTATTCCAGGGTAATGTCCCACCATTGTAACCCGCCATATAGCAAGGCCGAGGAGGAAGCCATCACAGCAAGCCTGGTGCAGCACTATGCACAGCTGTTCTCCAGAACCAGCCAGGACCAGGATGAGTGGGCTGCACTGTGGCAAGATCTTGCCCGTAGGGTAAATGACATAGGCATGCATAACCAGACATATGAGCAGGTACGCCATCACTGCAATGATTTAATTAGACATGTCCGGCAGTGTGCATCTGATATCCGCAGACAACAGCTTGCCACAGGTGGGGGGTAGCAATCCACCCCCCCTCACCAGAGTGGAGGAGCTGCTCCTGAGCCAGGTGGCTCCTGGCCAACAACAACCACAGCAATTAACATGTATCATCATGGAGGCCGGAGCCACCCAAAAAGTTGACATGGAGCGTGCAGGTAACATGGCATAGCTGTAGAATACTGTTACCTCTATTGGTAGAGCATGCTTATGTGAGATGTGTAATGTGTAGTTAGACGATGTGGTGCCTAGTGTTGCGCAATACTAATAATTAGGAATATAATCTGTAGGCCTGTGACTGTCCACCGTTGTACTACTGTAAGATTGCAAACACACAGTAGCAATGCCACAGCGGTTGCCACTGACAAACTGTCTCATATCCTTGTAGGTCCCTCTGGTGTGACAGCAAGGCAGCAGACCCATGCTGATGAGTGTGTCATACCTTTAATATTGCTAATTAAATGTGCATGTCATAGGTGAGGTGTAGGCTATGTACACGTAACACAACTACGCAAAATGCATGCTGTGCATGTTTGCTGTGAGACTATGCACATCCTAGTAACGTGGGTAGCTGCCTAAAACACATACAATACACAGAGCATCCCACGCAATTGTGGCAACACTGTAGTGGACATTGGATAGGCAGAGTCGATACACATGCACACAACATACACACCTTTGTCATACGCAGTACAAGTTAACATGCTACACATGGGGTATTCAGACACCCGCTGTAAGGTCACACTACAGTATCCCAAACCTCATCCATACAGCACACTTCATATACCTGAGGGGTAGATGCCTCACATGTGGCTGTGCAACACCCTTCAACACATGACACATTCATGTTAGGCAATGCCCCCTATTGGGCACCTCACAAACCCATGTAACAACTGGCCGTGTAATGGTGAATGTAGCCATGGTACTGCAGTTCAGGTACAGCATGCTATGTGCCAGTCTGGCACATATTAGTAGCCTTGAGTGACCACATGATGCTGCATGATGATGGCTCATGGTACTACACCCCATCCAGTTACAGTGGCCACAGTAATACACATATCATGAATTGCTATGCACCTCAATGTTGTGTGTGTGCAGACATATGCACCTATATGCAATATGCATAGCAATCCCCATTTGTAGAAAGTGACACACATATGTCTTGTAATGTTATGGGGTGTATATGTCACATGACACACATTGTGTATGTGTGATGTTTCATGTTGCAGTTGTGTGGTAGCATGCCATGTCATGGCTGGCACTGGCATGTCCGCAATATGTCCTACACTCACCAAAACCACTGTACAAAGGCTATGTTGAGCAATGGTATTCCATCAGGTATACATGCACCACTCATCCTGTGTGTATACAAAGCATGCATGTGCTACACCTGTGTCCACATTCATCTGCTAAAGACACAGATGCTCTAATCAGAAATGGATATCCATGTGACACACTGATACACATCCAGCCGTGGTATATATACCTGGGACTGATGGTGCACAGGACACTGCAGGGCTTTTAATACCTGCACACCAATGTTGTGTCCATGTACACATTGCATTCCAGGGTGATGCCATTCACTGAACAAAACACACATGCATCAAGGCCATGTATACTGTTATTAGCAATGGCTGTCAACACTCACACTGCATGCTGCTGAGCAACATACGTCCTGCATGCTGTCACGTTTGATATAAATATTTGGCTTGTGATACTGTACCCCAACATCACACGCTATTGAGTATGTTCGGGATTGCTGGTGGTGTGTGTGTGTGTGTGTGTGTGTGTGTGTGTGTGTGTGTGCATGTGTGCATGTGTGCATGTGTTCATGTGTGCATGTGTGCTGACATCATGTACAGGTCGTAAAGTGTGTTTCCTGTCTCCCTCTCACAGGTGCTGATACTGGGCTGGTTCAATGCAGCAGGGAAACTGATGTCACTGAGCATGATAGTGACAATGATGATAGGTGTGTTGAGGCACAGGCATGTTTGCCAGGGTCTATCGTTGGGCCACCAATCGACACTACACAAGTGTCCACCCCATCCATGCACACAGTCATACTGCCAATACATCCATCACCAATGCCCTTAGCAGAGGGACAGCATACATCCAGCATTGGTCAGGACTGTGTGGTATCCATGACACATGCATCCCGACACAGCAGCCATACCCAGATGTCTGGAAGGGTACCACATAGGCAGATGTCCAGGGGTTCTCGTCGGAGCACTGCTGCCCATCATGCCACTGGCAGACATGCCACAGGTCTAACTACCTCACGCATGTTCCAGGCTGTCATGGAGGCACAGGCACATATGGAATGGTACACCAGACAGGGACTGAGGGCACAGAGGGCACATACCGCCGTAATAGACAGTATCTGTGACCTAACTGGTGCCATCCGGAATTACACTGAGGTCACCGACAGATGTTGGGGAGAGACACTAGATGTCCTCCACAATGTCATGTCCATGTGTCAGGACAGTGCAGGACGGTTGAGTCGTTGATGTGGACGTATGCCAGCAACATCAGCAGCTGGCAGTCGCCATGGATCTCCCTCAAGCAACAGCAGCTCCTGTAGTGCCAGTACCAGCCCCAGCAATGTTGGGGGTGGGCTGTCCATAGAACGTCCTAGAAGACCAAGTGAACGTGGCTCTGGACAGTCCCAGCAGGGACCTGGGTCCAGTGTACATCCATCTACCTCTGGGGATAGTACCCAGTCTGGCTTGGTACCTGATAGTGTCAGTAGTACCCCTGCCCGGCACAGGCACCGTATCCATGGCCAGAGATGGTGATCTGTAAAGCCTCGCAGGTACAGTCTGTGGCTGTCCCACAAGTACCCATATGTGGCAGCCACATGGTGGAACTGTGTGCATGCAGATACACACACACATAATCCAGACACCTAGGGCTAACACATACCCACACTCATTACATCAACATTGGCCCATACCATTATTCTTGCCCCCCCCACACACACACACACACATACATGTCGATTGGATGGCTCACTGTAGGCCTCTGGCAGACCAACAGCACACCCTGTGCATATGATGAAACCTGTGCCACCTCCTGTCATCTGTAATATTGATGCAGGAACAGGCTGCCATGGTGCTGATGCACAGGGTGTCTTTATAGCAGTATAGCAATGTTAGCATGTAGTCAGCAGTAGAATGTGTACTGATATGCTTGAAGGTGTAGCTGAGCAGGCATGATGCATTAAAGCTATGATTGTCATTGTAGTGTGGTTTACACCAGTGTTAGTTCCAACTGTATATTGTCCACCCATGTGCCACTTGGCTGATGTGTGCAGTATTGACAGCATTGTTAGTGAGTGGACAGTATGTGTGGGATGTGTGTAGCACATATCTGCAGGTGTGCAGGTGTGGTAATGGTGGAGGTACACTGTCTGCATGTACGGGCCTAGTGGACATATGGGCAGGGTGACATGCTCTGTATTACACTGCAACACTCCATAGTTTCTATTGGTGGCCAGTATGCATTGTACTACACACATTTTGGAACCTGACTACACGTGTGTATGACATGGTTTGACACTGTGCTGTGGGTGATACTGTTACTAGCTGTCATTGTTTTGCATTCTGGTAGTATACATGACTTCAACAGCCTGACCATAACCAATCGTTAGATGATGTCTTGACAACTGACACACAGATGTAGGACACACAGCAAAATTTGGATCCTTCAGGTACTATACTATGCCAGTAACCAGTGGTATTCAGCTGCACCCATTACTGGGAACACTCCTGTTCGGCATATGGCTCTCTTAGGTACAAGCAATCACAGTAGGTATATGTCTGTCCACTTGTGCTAATGCATACTGTGGCCTATACTGCATTCTCCAGGTGACACACACATCCTCCACAAGGGTATCATACAGACAGATACCTGTTGTCAAACCCATGCTGTAAAGCTCTAGGCGTAATCATCCACCTTTATAGAACATAGTATCCCCACAGTACCACATAGGTAGTAGCCACCAACATGATGAACTGGTACCGATGTGTACATGCAACCTAGTGTTACATCATCTCTCCTTTGATAATCACATTCCCTAAGGTATTTTGAAATCCCTCGGTGGATCACATAAGGAAGAAGGGGTCTGCATGCATGTCCTGCTTCATGATACTAGTGGAGTACACATTAACACGACGTGCTATACACATTACTGGGTGTCCTCTTTTCCACAGGTATATATGTAGGATGGTGACATCATCAGACATGACAAAGATTGGTTTAACACTTTTAAGGTGTTTTACTACTCTCCTAAAAGGTTGCTCCTTCTCAAGGAGACCACACACACACACACACAGTTGTCAAGTGCAGGATTCAAACCCGTACCTAACTACTTCATGATACTAGAGGAATGCGCATTTACACGACACGCTATACACAGTACTGGGTGTTCTCTTTTCCGCAGGTATATATGTAGGATGGTGACATCATCAGACTTGACAAAGAATGGTTTAACACTTTTAACGTGTCTTAATACTCTCCTAAAAGGTTGTTCCTTCCCAGGATATATACTAGAGGAGTACGCATTAACATGACTCACTATACATATTACTGGGGGTTCTCTTTTCCACAGGTATATTTGTAGGATGGTGACATCATCAGACTTGACAAAGATTGGTGTAACACTTTTAAGGTGTTTTACTACTCTCCTAAAAGGTTGCTCCTTCCCAAGAAGACCACACACACACACACACACACACACACACACACACACAGTTGTCAAGTGCAGGATTCAAACCCCTACCTAACTGTTTCATAATACTAGAGGAGTACGCATTAACATGACACGCTATACACATTACTGGGGACTCTATTTTCCACAGGTATATTTGTAGGATGGTGATATCATCAGACATGACAAAGACTGGTTTAACACTTTTAAGGTGTTTTACTACTCTCCTAAAAGGTTGCTCCTTCCCAAGGAGACCACACACACACACACACACACACACACACACACACACACACACAGTTGTCAAGTGCAGGATTCAAACCCCTACCTAACTGCTTCATGATACTAGAGAAGTACGCATTAACACGACACGCTATATAAATTACTGGGGGGGGGGGTTCTCTTTTCCACCGGTATGTTTGTAGGATGGTGACATCATCAGACTTGACAAAGATTGGTTTAACACTTTTAAGGTGTTTCACTACTCTCCAAAACATTTGCTCCTTTCCAAGGAGACCACACACACTTGTCGAGTGCAGGATTCAAACCACTACCTAGCTACTTTATGATACTACAGAAGTACGCATTTACACGCCATGCTATACACACTACTGTGGGCTATCCTTTTCACATGTTTATTTGTAGGATGGTGACATCATAAGACTATACAGAGTGGGTTACATTAGGTGACATTAGGTGGGCTACATCGAAGGAATGTCTAAACACCTTGGCCATGTGTTCATCAAAGGGGAGTTTACTATCTACCTGTATCCCCAGGGCCATAATGACTTCCTCCGTACATACTGGATTACCACCTATGTGGTAATTTGTGTGCACTTTGTTGTACCCAAATGGGATGACTATGCATTCTTTGGTATTCAGCTTCAGGGCATTGTTTTGACACCAGGTATCTGTCTCCATAAGACACTTCTGGAGGATGTCTGTGTTAACCGTACAGTCGATTATGGACCACAGTTAACATTCATCTGCAGAACTGTTCAGCCATACACCTGACGTGCTTGCCTGTACCTCTGAGCAGTATCTAATGAACAGGTGGGTTCCCAGGACCAAGACCTGTGGGATGCCATTTGTGACTGGCTTAGAGTTGGACATGGCACCAGCAACTCTGAACATGTGTGTTTGATCTGTGAGCCACCTGGCCACCCATCCTGTGACATAGATGTTAATGTTCCAGCTGGTACACTTGTCCATTGTGATAGAGTGGGGAATGGTGTGGAAAGTCCTTTGTGTGGTCTGGGTGGCCTGTGTGGACTACTTTCACCTCCATCTATGTCCTTGGTAACTGTTTGACATAAGTCAACTTAGTTTAGGAGCCAGGATCTGTCTTTAACAAGGCGAGACAACGAGTCCAGTGTCTGGAGGTCTCCAATGTCTCTGTTTATGGGTTTCATGACAATTTGCTCAATAGCTCAGTAGACCAGGCTGAGTAGACATATTGGGCAATGGTGTCCATGTTCTGTTGTGGCACCCCCTTTGTGGAGCTGGATGACTGTTTGTGTATGCCATTCTTTGGGTACATAGCCTGTGGTACGCTTGTGTCTGGACAATGAATGTAGGTGAGGGTCTAGTTCCTCATGGGCCTAGTGTAAGACGCAGCCTGGGACACCATCAAGTCACACTGATGCTGTGTTCTTAGCTTTGGTGAGGGCTGTCTTTTCCTGGATGTCCATGACGTCTGGGGCTCTGCATCCTTCTGTGATGGACACAGGCCCTTTTGGGGGTGATGGGGGGGAGTGTACACTGAACTTGTCCCCCTGGATGTGTGCAATGAAAGTTGTTTTATTGTATTTCTTTCCTATTTTCAGTAGCTGACAGCATATTTGGAAGTTGACACCTACATGTCTGGTATAGCTACCAAAGTCTTTGTGGTTGTTATTCTTACATTCCTTGGCTATTTGTCTTTTGAAACTGTCCTTGGATTATTTTATGAGCGATCATTGTTTCTCCCTGATAATGATCAGTGATGCCTTTCCTTTAGTGAAGTTGGCTCTATCATGTGTTCGTTTCCTCCTTCTGTTGTCTAGCTTATTTATGGGCAACAACCACATGATTGTTGTCCTATTTTTGGAGGAGTGCATCTTGGTTTTATTTGTGATGTCTCATTCCATGCATCCCTGTGGATGCTCATAGGATGCACTTGTAAATGCTTCTGCAGATTCTATACCATTATCCTATAGCAAGAAGGCTTTGGAACGGTCCACTTTGGTCTTCAGAAGTGTGCAGTTTGCTTTTGCAAATGTCTTCACAGTGGTTTCATTGACTGGGTGGGGGTGCCAGATGTGGATGTCCAGTGTGAATACTTCATGATCTGATATTACCAGTGAGGGGTTTATCTCTGTAGTGGAACACTGGTACCCCATGTTGGTGATGATCATGTCCAGTATGTTGTCACCTCTAGTGGGCGTGGTGACCAGCTGTTCCAGGGTGTTAGATTTTTTAAACTCTAGGAAACATTGGGTGAAATACATTGTACACGGCTAATTCCACCACTCACTGTTTGGGTAGTTGTAATCTCCTCATATAATGGTGTTTGATAGGACCTTAATACTTTCCACTGTTCTCCAGACTACTGAGTGAGGTTCCTGAGACAAGGTACGTGAACTGTAGCAGGCTACAATGTGATGGGCAGCTTTGGCCAATGTTAGTTGCACTTGCATGGTCTCCTAGGCCTCATGCTGTGCCACTAACCTGAAGGTGTGGGTATCCATAAGGTGAATGGGTACACCCCTTCCCTTTGTATTTCACTCGTGGTTTTGAGTCCACAGGTCGGAGGGATTGTGAGTGTTTTACGTGGAGCATATCCAACAGCTCTGTGTTTGACATAGCTTTGTATGTTAGGCAGTGAACACCTCTGAGTAGGCGATATGCAAGGGAGTACGGATGGAGCATTTTGAGATGGTCTGTGTATGGCATGTATTTCTGGCCACTAATGCTCTTTGTGAGGTATTGCTGCTGACCTTCCAGTTGTTGTAGTTGTCTTGTGAGGTATATAGCAGCAGTGGCATTGTACTCTATTATAGTTCTAGTGAGTGATGAATAGAGGGGAACATTGTCCTCTTCCATTCTGCATGAGACACGTTTTGTGATGAGGTGTGCCACATAGGAGGGTTTCCTGACTACTGTGGGAATGTGATTATCACAGTTGTATCCACTGTCCACCTGTGACCCAAGGTCTCTTGTCACACTTTCGGTGTGAAGTATACTACTACCTCTGTTGTAGTTCTTGGCTACTGAGTTTTTAACAAAGGGGATGACAGTGCACCTTTTGGCATTGAGTTAGAGCCCATGGCTTTGACAGCAGCCATCTGTCTCAGTGAGACCCTTTTATAGGATGTCCACATCTTTTGTGTTTACAATTATGGCTCCTAGTTTGCAGTCCTCTGGAAACTTCAGCAGCCACAGACCTGCCATGTTAATGCTTACTTCAAGGAAGTAGCTACCACACAGCCTGGGAAGTTATCTGGTCCCATGGCTTCTGTGATACTGGCTTTGGAGATTGTTTATTACTTGTGCGGCCGTGATGACAGCAACTTTGCAGTCTTCCGTTATAGAGATGTGCTCTTTCATGGATGAGAGGGGGGTAAAGTTAACAGTGATCCTATCTGCCAGGATGTTGGCAATATCAGCTGGCTCTGTACATTTACTGCCATTGAGCTGTAACTCAGAACAGATCTGAGTGTTACCATGACATGAACCTGTCTGTTGGGCAGAGATCTCCTGAGTAGACAGTATGCAACAGAGTACAAATTGGGTTACATTCAGTCTTGTTGCATGGGGTGAGTATTTGAGCCCAGTAATCCTCTTGTTAAGGTACTTCATTGGTCTTTCTAGCTGCTGAACGTGCCTAGTCGGACACATTGCAAGTGTGTTGTGGTACTCTCTGACAGGTCTGATGACTACTGAGTAGTGGGAACCCCCTTTCACCTACATGCACAGACCTTGGCAGTTTGTGTGTACACATAGCATGGTTTTCCAAACACTTTGTGAATGTGTTTCTGGAAGTTGAGATGACTATCCACATTTGTTCATAGATCCCTTATTATCACATCCATATTTTGCCTAAGTGTGTGAGCATGCCCAGTATGACCTTTCAGTATGTTGCTGCCTATCATTTGCTTTGTTTCTTTAAGTGTGTGAGCATGCCCAGTATGACCTTTCCGTATGTTGAATGATGCTGAATGGAATCCACTACATTTGTTGGAGTGTGTGAGCATGCCCAGTATAGACATTTATATTATATGTGTATGGAAACCTAGCTGTATTTTTACAGCAGGGCTCACCTTTGTGTCATAGATCAACAGGGATCATGCTGTGCCAGCAGGGCTTCCATGCGACACTTTACATAGACTTATCAACATTTCTACATACAGAGGTGACAGCTATTCTTTGTACATTTCTACCCGGGGGCACATCTGGTTGTTACTGTGGGTATACATAGGATGTGAGATTCACCTGACACTTATACACATTTGCTATGCCTGCACTGCTATGTACAGGACACCATTTCAGTCTGTACTGTTGCCTATCATAGTGTCTTGCGGCATACTACTGTACTACAGATGTTAGCATCCAATGTCCCATATATTACACTGCGACTTTATAGCCTACACAACCCACATCACACCGCCTAGCCTGATGTTCTCTATCTGCATAGGCGTGTGGGAGAGTTTACCCATTTGCCTCTTTAAGGGCATGATACTGCATTTCTTTGTGTTTGAATTAGTGTACAATTGTCCTGCTGTGTATTTGCCACTGAAATGCTATCATGGCTCAGTGGTTCAGTACTGTGACTATAGTGCACAGTATACTGGGTTCAAGCCCTATCATTGCTTTGTATTTTCAGGCTGGACAGACCAGACTGCTTAAGGAACAGTAAAGCAGATATGAGCATGTTTAACTGACTTTGGTCAACTTTGGGCAACCTTGGCCAACATTGCTCAACGTTGTCCGATGTTGCGCTAGTTGACACAAGCAATTTTGTTTACATATACTAGATATTGGTAAAAGCTGCTTAGCACTGCTTTATATTGCTTAAAACATGGCAATTATGCCTCAGGTAGTGCTGCAGGGCTGCCTATGTTGGATGCACATACTACACTCCCTATACATGTTTGGAAACAGGTAGTGTCCAGTTAGGCATCCCTATTATTTTATGTGCAACTCAGAGGGAGGTATCATTGGGTTCCTACTGAACCAGTGTATGTGCTATGCGTTGCCTCTTTGCCAAGGCCAAGGCATACTGGGCACGCCTCCTTCTGCCTACTGGGGCAGGCTCAGGTTGTTCCTCCTCCGAGTCATGCTGTGCCTGTGCAGGCCTTGGCAATGGTGGGGGGCTGTTTGGCCCTGCCCCATGCTGTTCCTGCTGCAGCTGTTTTCACAGGATCATATTGTGTAGCATGGCACATACCATGACAATTTGGGTACATGTAGTTGGTGAGTACTGCAAGGCTCCACCAGATGTGTCCAGGCAATGGAACTGTGACTTGAGCATCCCAAACACACGCTCAATTACATTTTGTGTTTGTGCATGTGCCTCATTATGGTGTTCTTGCTCAGGTGTGTGTGCATTTCTGATGGGTGTCATCAGCCATGGCTCCAGTGCATATCTAGCATCCCCCACTAGGTGACTGTCAGGGATGTCCCCATTGGCAAATGTCTGGTACAGCTGCGACAGATGCCAGATATGGGAATCATGGTAGCTTCCAGGGCAGCCAGCACACACATTCAGTATTATGCCCAGGGCATCACACACGACCTGGCAGTTGATGGAGTGGAAGCCCTTGCGGTTTATGTAGGCCCTACCCCGCTCTCCGGCTGGTGCTTTGATGTGTATGTGCGTGCAGTCAATTGCACCCACTACCTCAGGGTATTCCGCTATTTGATGGAAGAGATGCATGTTGCTGGCCAATACCTTACGGGAATTGGGCAAATATACATGATCGCCGACATGTGCTGACATGGCATTCAGGAACTGGTGCAGTACTCTGGAAGCTGATGCCTGTGAAATCCCCATCATATCACCAGTTGGTCTCTGGAAGGTACCTGTTGCTAGTATTCTTAGGCAAACACATACCTTGGTTTCCACTGGGATGGGTTCCCCTCTGTTGTTTCTGTGTGTGAGGCGTGGCCTGCACAGCTCAACGATTTGCTGCAGGAGTTCTCTGTCCACTCTATAGCGCTCCACTATCTCCAGCTCATGTAGCCCCTGGTAGGTTACCCTGGGTCTGTACACTCTTCTCCATCTCCTCACTGTGGGTTGCTCAGCAGCATTTGCAATGGCACCACCCTCAGCATCTTGCACATGTCGCCTTATAATAGCAATGGCAGCCCCTAACATTCTTCTGTCTCAGTTAGGCTTTTTCAGTTTTCACTTCTCTTTGTAAACTGCAGTGTTGCAATGTTTCTGAGAAAAACACGGGGGAATGTTGTTTGCAGAGTTTTAAGTGCTGGGCTGGGCTGGCCTAGTGTACTGCCTGTGTAATTGGCTGATTCTGATTGATTTCACCTGGCAGCTCTGCTAGTTCTCCTTGGTTAACTTCCTACTACTTCCTTTCCTTCCTTTTCCCATTTCTGTTTCCACAGGGGGCAGCACCGTGCAAACAAGCGCAAACATGCACACACAAGCGCACACGCGTGCGCACGCATGCACACAGGCTTACACAGGCTTACACGGGTGCACATTCATGCATACAAGCTTAGACGTCCTTACACAGGCTTACACGGGCGCACACACGCGCGCACAGGCTTACACGGGTTTACTGGCGCGTACACAGTATAAGCAGCTTTGCAAGAAACTTTAGTGATAGCCACGACGTACACCTTCGGTTTCTGGGTTTCAGTTTAGACAACTGTAGACACGCCTCTTCCAGTCCTGGTTAAACCAATAAGCTTAGAGTCTTTTTGATACATACCCCCTCATGATGTCACCTATCTTCTACTCTGTTACTCCCCTAATCCTACTCTTACACTCTATGGACATGGTTCACATTGCAGGGAAATTTGGGATTCACTATCCTTATGCTCATTTGCATAGGATTGCCTACTAATGCTTGTTTACATCTCTCAGACTGAGCTTCCCCCCTTAGCAACCACTACTCAGTAGCCATGTTGTCTTCAGCCTGCCATTCACCTGCATGGCAGATTAATATTTTGAATAAATTCCCTATATGTGGCTTTTATTTTTTGTTTTTCTGGTTTTTAGAGCACTGCACATTTGCGCGGCGCTGCGCTATGCTTAAACATCGGAGATCGAGGAAAAAAAATTATTTTTTTATTATTTTGCAACGGATAAAAATGCCAATGGCCATATATTTGACCAATGGCATGCTTCCTCAACTGGATGCATCCTATATTTGGAGCTGTCATGGCTCCGTTTTGCTATTTGCAGAATGGTACTCAGTTGCCAACCGAGTACATTTCTACAAATAACACTACACTTACTCGGACAGGTTAGTGTTTCCTGGATTGCAAATTTACCTCATTTGCATAGCTTTCAGCAGCAAATGAGGTAATTTGCATAAACTAACCCTGTCCGTGCAAGAGTCGTTTTAGCAGCTCTCTTGCACGCCCCTGCCGGCTGTTCCTGGATCACCCGGCAGACATGTTGGCTTGCTGGAGTCTTACTCTACACTTAGACTCCGTGCAAGCCTTTGTGAATCCGGACCATTGTTTTTGAATGGCTTATTACTTAAAGAATCTGAATGTTCTTCTAAATCCTCTTCCAGGACTTCTGTTTTTTCCAGAATGTATAGGGATGAGACAGTCTCCCCTTCATATATTACAAATCGGATTGAATCTTCACAGGACAAACCTTCAACTTCTATGTTTCAAAGGTATAACTTTACATTTTCAAGATGTTTTTTCATGTGAAGTTCCTCAGCAGTATATGTCTGATGTCTTAACAGGAGTGGTTTAGATCCTTGCCTCCCTCAAGGCCTTCTTCTGCTGCTTCATTTTGGTCCCCTCTCTTTCACCATAGTTCTCCTGTCTGTGTATCTGTTCTGGGATAAGGTGATGAGGGCCCAGATAAAGGCTGGAAGTTCTGTCTTTCCCCTCTAGTCTCAGGAAGATAAAAGATATTTCTGTGTCTCCATCTCTTGTTGTCTGACCTCTGTTCGGCACCAGTAAATTCAAATTTGATGGTCCAGACACAAGTTGCTCTGTTGTTGCGTATTTCTACTCTGTCTTCAGCATCGTATCCTTTGGTGTTGGTATCCATAATGTTTGTGTCTTTCGGCTTTTCCCGGTTAGGGGTCCCCACAGCGGATACTCCGGTCCGCTAATGATTGGCAGTAGAGTTTTATGTGCTGGCTTGCCGGGCCTAACGCACAACCTTCAACGAAGGAACGCTCGTTCACGCATGTCATCACACAGAAGACGCTCTAACTGAGAATCAAATGGGCAACGTCTAACTGTGAGGTGACAATAATGCCGTATTTTTTTGTCACAGGCTGCTACAAGCTCAGAAGGTGTCTGTGTTAAGCATTCAACCCCAGTTACAGCTCTAACACCACTATAATTTCAGATGTCTGAACTTGGCATTAGGTGACTTGGGCCCAGCTCCCCCTCTCCCATGTTGGCATCAATGGGCTTTGTGTTTATGTCTTCAGCACTGATGTCCTCTGCACTGAGATCTCTTGATACTAGGAGAGTCAACATTAAAGAGAACTGTTCAGACAACAGTGCAACACGTGTTGACAAATAGGTCCTGAGACTTTGTAGAGACATTGGCCTCAGCCCTGGAATCCCATCAGTCGGAGACTTTGGCCTGCCCATCTTCTCACCAGTGTCATGGCAGCACAACATTTCTGAAGAGATTCATATCTAGTGCCCAATGATGTAAACTTTTACTCTCCCTCAGAATCTCCCCCCTTGGGCATACTCAGGAAGGCAAGGCACAAGAAGAAGCATCTAGACTCCCCCCTTAGAGTCCTCCCATCCTGCATGCAGATATCAATGGTGGGAAGGATTCCCAGATGACCATCCTAATATCCCAATTTCAGTGAGATTCTAATGTTAATGAGACAGAGTTGTGCTTGGCTGAGCTGCACCTCCCCATAACAGGAAGACATGGCGGTACCTATGCTAAGAGGCCAGACAAAACCTCCAGTCACCAGGAATCATGGGCTAAGACTCTACTAGATGACTCCATAATGGTGGCTGAGGCCCTTAAAAATAACCATTAAATGCAAATTATTTGATCCATCCCTTCCAGATAAGGAATCCAGGGCCTTGGACCAATTTGGCATGTACCTGTACATGTCCAGTATCTTTTCTATTTGAGAGTCAAACTCTGTGATTTAAATGATTCATTTAAAATGAGCTCTAGCTGAAAAGATAAGTAAGGTATGAAGTGGATGCCACATGGTGATCTGAGAAGAAAATTGGAACCCCAAGTATCAGCCATGACCACTTTTTCTAAACTGACTTTGTTACTTGCTCACGATTTGGTCAATGGTACAGCCACGGCAGCTGCATCAGGCATAACTGTCCAAAGACTTGCTCGGCTCAGCTATTGTAATTTGCTGAATATTTCAAGGCATTGTTTGCCAGCGCCCTGTTTGAAAGCACCAAGTTGTTCATTTCTAAATGAAATGGTAGGCTCCAAAAAACTCAGCAAGAAGGCAAAACATTCACGACTATTGATATGAAGTTCTCCACACCACAAAAGATATCTTCTTGAACAGCTATATCATCGACTGAATAGCTACCTGGCTCACAAATAAGACACAAGAAGTCAGGAAAGGTAAGTCTACATCCACAAAAAAGACAGTCAATAGTGGAGTCCCACAGTGCTGGGGCCACTCCTTTTTGGCGTGTACCTTTGAAGTCGACGCCAGCATCAAAGAACTCTGGATGAACAAGTTCACAGATGATTGCAAACTAGGCACAGTCATAAAATCCCACAAAGACACAAACATTCCTCAAGAAGGCCTGACACAGACTAATAACTGGTTCCAATGTCACAGTCTAAAACTCAATGCCAAAAAATGCATAATGTTATCTTTCAAAAAGGCAACCACCCCTCGAAATTACTGTATTGATAATACATCCTTAATAGTTGACCCTATGGTCAGGGATTTGGGAACACATGTGGACAGTGATTTGGCCTTTAACAACCATGCCTGTAGTACAGAAATTATTCTGTATTGTGCAACTAATAAGCAAGGGTATTGCATCTATGTCCAAAATGTCATTGCTCCATTGTACTCAGCTGTCATCAGACTAATCATAATGTACAGTGCCCCGTTTGGTATGTACCCAGGTATATGCAACAACTGGTGTGTCCTAGAAGCTCCTCACAAAAAGAATACATATGCAGACCACCTCAAAGCCTTGTCCTTGTACTTGGTCTCTTACAGACTGCTGTGGGGCAGTCTATGGCTGGCCTTCAAAGCGCCCTCTGATTCTGCCTTTATGGACCTGTTGCACAGACTCAAAACAGATAGCACCAGAAACACATGATCTAGGGACCTGAACATTGTCTGTAACATAAATAAGACATGCTGGAGAGACAAGTATGTGTTTTAAAAGCTACCTTTTCTCTGGGACATGCTTCTAATCCATGTGAAGCAGAATCCCTCCCTGCTCTTATTCAATCACAACTTGGATCAGTGGATCGGTAATTATAAATTTACTCTTGGCTTGCCACCTATGTCCCTATTAGAAAGAGGAAGCATATAAATGCTCAACCCCTCATACCCAAGTTATTCTCCCATAAAATGAGTGGTATCATAACCTGTCAAATACAGTTGGGAAGCATGGCTAGACATAAAATGGCCCTTTAGTGTCTTTAGCCTAGTAATCACCTATGAACCTAAGAACCCAGTATAGTCAGGCAGCCAATACCCAGCCTGGCTGGTCATGGGTCCATTTCACAAGGCATAAAGTGCAGGCATGAAATCACAGCCATGAAACTGTTTTCACCAGGAATATAAAACATAATCAAAGAACTTAAATACTTGTTTCCAGCCTCAAGTAATGCACAGACCACGAAGCTTAACTGACACAAAGCTGATATAATGGTGGCAGTCTTTCAGTGGAAAAAAAACAATCAAGCACACCTGACACTCGATTCTAAAGTAAAAACTTCTGTATATTCAAATACAGGCCAAGTTGTATAGTCATTCCACAGCCCAAAAAAACATAGCTAATCAATTTCCCATTGCAGAGATCTTCCTTGGAGAGAAAACTGTGTTACTATGATACATCTTTAACTGGTAGTTAGAATAATGTTCATCCTGGCATTTTAGCACAAACAATTAAAGCTATGAGATGCTAATTAACTTCATCTTGATGTCCTAAGTTTTACTCCCTTAGCAACCATTTGCCTATTGTGTGTCTGTCAGTAAGTCACTTCACCAGAGTGCTCCATTGAAAACAAGCCTCAAGCCAATTATATGACTTTGTTAACAAGATATATAATTCAAAATCAAAAATTAATTTAAGAAACTAGCATGCCTCCACTAACATTTTTGCTTTTGTCCTCTATTTTCAGGGAGTGAGCTCCATTACCTCAGTTCATGAACCCTTAGTGTGACAGGGATCACTTGAGATGGAGTGAGCATAGCCACAGCTATGGCCAATGACTGGCAATAGACATAAACCAACACATTAAAAATAAATAAATAATTAAAAATAAAGAAGGTGAAATATTATTCATTTTACAATCTCAGTAGTTCAAGGTTAGAGGGCTGAGTAAAAGGCAACTCCAGCACAAAATCAACCAGAAAGTGATCAAACCAAACATCAGGTCTACCCATCTAACAGGACAGTGCTCAAGATGAGTGGCTGTTGATGTAATTGCCTGACCAAATCCATATCCCTGCAGAGGATTTGTTTAGTCATGACCACAGTCTCCTAATCAGTCCAGATGCTAACAATCATACAAGACCACAAGGTTTTGGTAACAATATAGATCACTAAATAAGTCTATGATTTCCTGTAGGAATGTCCTCATACAACTGATGGATGGTTGCTGAAGAGAAACTTAAAGTTAATTCCCTTTAAATATTCATGACATGCTCAGAGGAGTTTGTATTCTTGCCAGCAACGTGGGCCATTAAAAGCTCAGTTTTAAAACACATAGCCACCCTAACCGCAATCTTGTCTCATTTAAAGTACTGAGTAACAGAGACACCTGAGGGGATATGTGCAACCAGATGGGGCCAAAGTTCTCATCCAGCCATATCACCATTATAAATTCAAGGTCATCATTATACAACAAGTCTGGAGTTATTCCAGGCTCATTGAAATGAGCCTTAGATAGCATATTAAGCCCTATGGGACTGACCAAGAAAAAATCCATTTATCTATTTAACAGAGTAACAAGGCACCATGGCTGTTGAGCAGAAGACAGGTTAATGACCATCAATGCACCATTTCATCCAAGGGTGAAGATAAGACCCAGCTCTGGTTGTCAAGAGATATCAAGTAAAAGTGGCAATAAAGGTCTATTTACAAGATCTGCCCTATGTCTACATAAAATATATAGATGGCTGCAGTTCTGAACACACAGATCTATAGAGATGGATTAAATATAAAGAGAAGAATATTAAAAGACTCTAGTCCTACTGGCTCCTTCTTACAAGTAAGACTGCAATTGCAACCTCAATCCCCATAACAGTAAAATATGAATAACATCTTAAACACAGAGAGATTTTGGATTTGCTACAACGGGTCTATGTTAAATATTCTAACATCCAAAATGTTGAACATTACATAGTCAAGACCAAATGTTCAACATTTGGATGTTCAAACATCAAATAAAAAAAAAAACTAAAAAAAAGAAAAACACTTTAACAGCGTAGGCAGGGGGGCTGCACCCCCACACCCCCCTACTTATATATACCAACTCTGAGACACTTCAGTGCAGAAAAGGGAAATTCTCCCTATCTGCACTGTACAGCGCCATTCAAAGTCAGTCTTTGAACACTTAAAATTTTGAATGTTTGGTCTCGACCATGTAACATTCGAAATTTTGAGCATTCGAAGATTTGTCAGGTACCCCCTACAGTATGACTAGAGAGTTGGGACTTGCAAGATGGCTACTCACTGAGAAGCAGCTTAATTTCAGCTCTCCCGGTGTGAAAATAGAAACTAAATTCAGTAACTGACTCATAATTCTACTGCCTGGTTGCCAGCAAAAGAGAAATTCAGAGAACCTGAAAGAAAATCAGTCACAAAAGGTGAGAAGAAAACACTGACTGGGAAGAATCCTGCAGCTGTTTATCAAAAAGCAGTTCAAGCTCCATCTTTGGTGCAAGATATGACTTTCAGCAATCTAGAGGAAAAAAATAAGTCAAATGTGGTCAGAGGTGATTAAAATAAATGAAACATCGAAGGAGTTTATCAACTTAAATAACAAAAGACTGCAAAAAACAGAAGAAGCTGATAAAACTGCAAAAATTTGAGGTCGCCATAAAGAAAAAGCTAGTTGAGTGTGAGACTGCTTAAAAGAGATGTTTCAAAAAATGGTAGAATTAGAGGACACAGCATGTAGGGAAAACCTGAGATTTTCTGCTGTACCAGAGGAACTGGAAGGAACAGACTGTTTTAATTGTATGAAAGCACAAATAAGCAACTGGACTGCTATTCCACAGCAGGGGGTGTTAATTAAAAGAGTAAATTATTTGTATGCTCCAAACCTGGCCATAAAAAAGCAACCCAGACCTTTAATAATAAAGATGCAATCCTACCAGTCAAAAGAGTTAGTTCTGACAAAACGGTGGCAGAAGAACAAAGAAGGAAACAACAGATTATTTGAAGAAATGATTATTCACTGTGCACCAAGCAGAAGAGGATTAAATTTATTCCATCAGTCAAGGAATGCTGAGAATCAGGTGTGAGATCCAAGCTGCTGTATCCAGTTATCAGAATATTTTTCCTTGAGGGTTATATTCAGTCTTTAATGTAGAACATGCTAAGGAGGAAATACAAAAGTTTGTCCAACAAAAAGTGAGTTATGAAACAGAAGGGGATTCTGCTTCTTTCTCTTCTGATAATAAAGCCCATAGAGAGACTATGCCAGTGAAACCTTTTCCAGTGTTCCAAAGGAAAATGCTTGAGAGACAGAAGAAAGCACAAGAGTTGATTAGTAGAACCAGGAGTACATTGAAAATCACCCAGTGACAGGATATGGAAGATGAAGATCAACAGGAAGAAAACTAGCAACTTGGAAATTGATGAATAAATGTAAGATTACAAAGTATTAATTACATTTGTGAAGTATGATGGAAGAGGAAAACCTAGAAATATTGGACTTTTTTTCACTTTATTAAACTTGTAGGGGACTCCAAAGCATGTACCCTACTTCGTGTCATTAATGTCTGAAAGAACAGTAAGGTGAGGGGAACAGGAATGTAACAGTTAACTGTAAGTAAAACAAAATTTTGTTCTTACTAGTATTCTTAAAATACATGGCTATACTGCATGCTTTAAAGTAAAGCTTTTTCAGTTAATTTTGTATGTTGTAGGGATATTAAAGTAAACAGGTGCCCCTATTCTTTCTTTCTTTCTTTCTCCTTGTTCAGTTTTAAGAAATGTAGGCACTAAGATGTACAAAACAGAAGAAATCCTGGACAAAACACCATGATATAAGTAAAACTGATATGCCTTTTGTTATTTTTGCATAGGGAATGACTGCATTAAGGCCATTGTCTTGATTTAATAACAAAATTTAAAGGGAAGCAAATAAATAAAAGAACACTGAATATAATAAATACTGAATAGCGTTTCCCTCTAGCACATAAATATTTACAGTGTAATATGTGTAGTAGAAGGCAACTGTGCATCTGGTTCTCATGTTTCTATGGAGACAATCTGATAAGGGCAATAAAAAGAAAATGCTCTTCTTTTAATGGCTAGGAGATAATGTTTTCTGAAGGCATTTAAGTTGTTTTGTTGATTTGGGAGAGGAATAAAGATAAGACAAAAATATATAGCACTTAGTGGAAGTAGAAGCACAGGCTATTTCATACATACATCCTAGCACAGATAACAGTCATTATAGGTTAATTCAAGCTTGTGAGTGCGGTTGCCATTCTGGAACAATGCTTCCTACTGGGGGGTTAAACTTAATTATTTGAAGATGTAAATAGTTTTGTGTTAGCATAAAGTTAATAGGTTTGGAGGGTCTTCTGGAGGTGTATTTGTTTTAGTTTTCATTAAAACAAAAAGTTTTGTAAGATGTGGCATAGGTTCAAATGGATATGTCAAGGAACAACTGTATAAAAGAACAATCTGCCAAACATTATTGCATGCCTGTAACATAAAAGATGAAACTAGACATTTAAAAAAATGTTATACATAACAGGTGGGAATAATAGCTTTTCATCATAATGGCAGCACTTTCCATATTATCTGTTAATGTGAATGGTGCATTGGCATATACAAAAAAGAAAGAGTAGTGAACTGTATTAAAAAATGTAGAGTGCAAACACACATTTGGAAAGAACCGAGCATATGAATTTGATAAAGAAAGGATTTCAGAATGGTTATTCAGCAGAATATCTGAAACAAAGAAAAAGAGGAGTACTTATATTAATTGCAAGAGGAGCTCCAATAGTAATAGAAAAGGAAAAAAGATAACAATGATAGATTTGTAGTAATAGGGGACTATGGGCAAGTGAGGAGGATTATACTGACATGTATTTAAATTCCATCTAAAACTGCTACGATGGAGTTTAAGGAAATTCCTGTAGAAATCATCAGCTTTCAGCAGGGAATATTACATATAGCTGGGAAATTGAATTTGATTTGCAACAGCAAGGCTGTATCTAGATGACCTAGAAGAGAAAATATAACAAAACTGGGTAGATTTTTGAAGAAATGTATGAAAATATTTGATGTGGAAGATGTGAATTCAATAGTAATAGTTAAAAACTGGGCTAGGACAGACAGAAATTATATTTCACAGGAACATATGTATTTAATTGAAAGTTTTGATACGCATCCCAATAACTATTTCAGATCACATGACAATAATAATACAATAAAAATGCAAGGTAATGAAATAAAAATGAGACTCTGGCATTTCCCCACCTAGCTGCTAAAAGGACAGGAAATTAGGGAATGGGTAGTGGAGATTATTTTACAGTTATTATTGAAGATAGTAATTTCTTCAGAATATATAGCTAAGGCGTGGGATACCATTAAGGTGGATTTTAAAAATAAGGTGGAAATAAAAAAAAAAGAACACTGTTTTAAGGTGAAGAACCTGATATAATGAATTCCACCAAAGTTTATTATAATATACCCTACTTCGTGTCATTAATGTCTGAAAGAACAGTAAGGTGAGGGGAACAGGAATGTAACAGTTAACTGTAAGTAAAACAAAATTTTGTTCTTACTAGTATTCTTAAAATACATGGCTATACTGCATGCTTTAAAGTAAAGCTTTTTCAGTTAATTTTGTATGTTGTAGGGATATTAAAGTAAACAGGTGCCCCTATTCTTTCTTTCTTTCTTTCTCCTTGTTCAGTTTTAAGAAATGTAGGCACTAAGATGTACAAAACAGAAGAAATCCTGGACAAAACACCATGATATAAGTAAAACTTATATGCCTTTTGTTATTTTTGCATAGGGAATGACTGCATTAAGGCCATTGTCTTGATTTAATGACAAAATTTAAAGTGAAGCAAATAAATAAAAGAACACTGAATATAATAATAAATACTGAATAGCGTTTCCCTCTAGCACATAAATATTTACAGTGTAATATGTATAGTAGAAGGCAACTGTGCATCTGGTTCTCATGTTTCTATGGAGACAATCTGATAAGGGCAATAAAAAGAAAATGCTCTTCTTTTAATGGCTAGGAGAAAATGTTTTCTGAAAGCATTTAAGTTGTTTTGTTGATTTGGGAGAGCAATTAAGATAAGACAAAAATATACAGCACTTAGTGGAAGTAGAAGCACAGGCTATTTCATACATACATCCTAGCACAGATAACACTCATTATAGGTTAATTCAAGCTTGTGAGTGCGGTTGCCAATCTGGAGCAATGCTTCCTACTGGGGGGTTAAACTTAATCATTTGAAGATGTAAATAGTTTTGTGTGTTAGCATAAAGTTAATAGGTTTGGAGGGTCTTCTGGAGGTGTATTTGTTTTAGTTTTCATTAAAACAAAAAGGTTTGTAAGATGTGGCATAGGTTCAAATGGATATGTCAAGGAACAACTGTATAAAAGAACAATTTGCCAAACATTATTGCATGCATGTAACATAAAAGATGAAACTAGACATTTAAAAAAATGTTATACATAACAGGTGGGAATAATAGCTTTTCATCATAATGGCAACACTTTCCATATTATCTGTTAATGTGAATGGTTCATTGGCATATACAAAAAACAAAGAGTAGTGAACTGTATTAAAACATGTAGAGTGCAAACACACATTTGGAAAGAACCGAGCATATGAATTTGATAAAGAAAAGATTTCAGAATGGTTATTCAGTAGAATATCTGAAACAAAGAAAAAGAGGAGTACTTATATTAATTGCAAGAGGAGCTCCAATAGTAATAGAAAAGGAAAAAAGATAACAATGATAGATTTGTAGTAATAGGGGACTATGGGCAAGTGAGGAGGATTATACTGACATGTATTTAAATTCCATCTAAAACTGCTATGATGGAGTTTAAGGAAATTCCTGTAGAAATCATCAGCTTTCAGCAGGGAATATTACATATAGCTGGGAAATTGAATTTGATTTGCAACAGCAAGGCTGTATCTAGATGACCTAGAAGAGAAAATATAACAAAACTGGGTAGATTTTTGAAGAAATGTATGAAAATATTTGATGTGGAAGATGTGAATTCAATAGTAATAGTTAAAAACTGGGCTAGGACAGACAGAAATTATATTTCACAGGAACATATGTATTTAATTGAAAGTTTTGATACGCATCCCAATAACTATTTCAGATCACATGACAATAATAATACAATAAAAATGCAAGGTAATGAAATAAAAATGAGACTCTGGCATTTCCCCACCTAGCTGCTAAAAGGACAGGAAATTAGGGAATGGGTAGTGGAGATTATTTTACAGTTATTATTGAAGATAGTAATTTCTTCAGAATATATAGCTAAGGCGTGGGATACCATTAAGGTGGATTTTAAAAATAAGGTGGAAATAAAAAAAAAAGAACAATGTTTTAAGATGAAGAACCTGATATAATGAATTCCACCAAAGTTTATTATAATATACTAAGCACTTATGTCCCTAAATAACATTAAAATGGACTTTATCAGAGTATATTTTCTAGGTTACAGCTTTTTTTAATTATCATTGACAATGTGTATTTTGACCTAAGAGGTGGGGATATTGAAAACCTATTAGAATACAAAGAACTGGTCTGGCAAATTAGATTATTATAACCCACCAGGTCTTAATGACAGTCTGTCTTTGAAGAGACTATTAAAAATTAGATCACATAAAATTTAAGAGAATATTTTATGTCACCATTTATCAATGTGGTAAATTATATACTTATGGAGCATACTCATACATACAGTGTTTTATATATACATATAAACACTTTTGATTTTTTACATTCATATAGATATATATATATATATATATATTTTCATTTGTGGAGTTTTACATGTGGAAGTTCTTCTGTTATTTAGTACAAGTGTGATGTCAGGAATACATTTATAGCTTCATATTACATATTTATATATTTATTGTGTTTATAGATCGCACATAGTTATATTTAATATATTTGATTACTTTAAATAAGTTTTTGTCTAAATATATTTTAAGTGCAAGGTTGAAATATTACTATTTATTATTAATATTGTTTGTTGTTTCTTGACATGTGTTTATTAACTATATATGTAATATTAATATTAATGATATGGAAATAAGATTGATTGCGACTGGCCATTTCAAGTATAAAAACAGTTACTGTGTAACCTATGAAATATACTTTGCTAAAGTCCATTATAATGTTATTTAGGGATGAAAATGCTTAGTACATTATAATAAATGCTGGTGGAATTCATGGCGTCTGGTTCTTCACCCTGAAGCAGTGTTTTTTTGTGATTTGGGCGAGTTGGAGGAGCATTTTGCTTGGTCAACCAATAAAAGAAAAAGAGATATGGTTAAGAAGTAACAAGAATTATTTATAGGCACTGACAAAGGTTGAAGTATTGCAGAATAAGGGGAACAAGAAGAGGAGCAATTGCATTGTACTGAAGAAAAAGTAAGGGACTACCTCGATAGTATGCATGAGTTTAGAAAGATTGCTGTTAAGCAACTGTTTTTTTGAAAGTAACTCCAGAGCACAAAAACTTTTAGCAGAATGGCTCAGGCAACAGAAAGTAAAAAGGGTTATTACCAAGCTTAGGGAGACTATAACAAGGAAAATAACCAGAGATCCTGTAGATGTCTTAGAAATATTTCGGAAATGTTATGATAATCTATATAAAGCAGAGGAATGTGAAAATCTAGAAAAAGTTTATGGAAGAATTAAATATGCCAAGGTTAGAGGTAGGTGGGGCTCACTTACTAACAGTTAGGTTAGGAGGAGCTGAGATAAAAATGGTGATGAATAACCAATCTAGAGGAAAGTCTGCAAGAATAGATGGTATTCCTGTAGAAGTCTGGAAACTAGGAAGGAAGAAACTGATAAGGCTCTGGAATGTTTTGTTTAACAGGATTCCAAAAGAAGGAGAAGCACCAACATTCTGGAAGAAAAGCAGTGGTGGATGTAATACCTAAAGATGGTAAAGACCCATCAGATCCAGCTTCATGTAGGCCCATTAGGTTCATAGGTATCTACTAAGCCAAAAACCCCAAGGGCCTTTTCAAGCCTAGCCATGCATCCAAAATCTCTGACAAGTTCTGGTACCCTTAATAAGTGTAGGCAGGGGCTTAGGAGGTGAAACATTTACAAGCAGGGGCATGGGAGGTGACCCCTTTACAGGCTGCCTGTGTCCATTAGAGCCATAGGTGCCAAACCAGGGATGAATTTACTCTTCCCCATCCAACTGTCCAAGTTACACTTGAATTGGGTTAGGGAGAAACTCTGCTTCACATGAATGTGGAGTCTGTTCCAGAGAAGGCATAGTCTCTGGGATACTTACCTGTCTTTCCAGAAGGTCCTTTTGATATCATAGGCAAGGTTTAAATCTTTGGAATGGGTAATTCTGGTGTTGTTTATTTTACAGATATGCAGGAGTTCTGGGGTTTGACAATGCATTGTATGCCAGGCATAGATCTCCCATCAACAGTCTGTAGGAGACAGAATAAAGGGATAGGGCCTTGAGGCAGTCTGTATAGACATGCCACTTATACCCTGTGTGATGCCTCACCACTAGACCAGTAACCAAGGAACCTCAATCTTCACCACTGGCAAAAGTGAGGGACATTCACTGGGAGGATAACAATTACACACACAGTATTTCCAGATGTAGCTCTCTGCATCAAGTGCAATTTCCCTTAAGAGCACACAGAGACCACAGTCAGTCCAGGGCTGGTTTCTCCCTCTTCCTCCAAATCCCCAGTAAGACTCCCCACAGGCACAGTTATAGAGTTGAGTCCTTAGACAGGGTTCCAAGCCAAGTCCTCCAACACTTTCTCTGTCCAACCAGTGCTTTGTGTGCCTGCCCAAGTAGCTGACAAACACACTCTTGAAGATTTGTTTTACACACAAACACACACATATGCACATTTACCTGGGAAAGTCTGGCACATGTTTACTAGCTATGCCCCCTTCTGCTCAGGCTATAACGTAGTTATCACTGCCACCAGAACCCATTATCAGCTACTTTAAGGCTCTTAACAAAGTGTGTCCAATTTTACTGTGTAATATTAATACTAATATAAATGGGAGTTTGACTAAAAGGAAGGCTATTAGGAGTGGCCCACACAGTGCCACCAAATAAATATGCAAGTATTCTCAAAACTTAAATATCTCTACACGGATCGGCTACAATGAAAGGTTTAAGCATATTTACTATTTAATAATAAAAGAGCAAGACAACACAAAATATATATTCACAGTGACATCAGAGTTGAAAAAAATCACAGAAAATATTTGAAACAACATTGCAGGACTGTCACAAATAAAGACAAATATCTAAACTAAACTTCACTATATTCCTGACTGAATCTAAGAGAATTACTATAACCTAAGGACTTACTAATAGTGCAAGGCAGATGTGGTGAATGGCTATTCTAGTCGTTGTCAGGTCCAAGACAGAATGCAGAATGCTCTGTCTCACTAAGATACTTCTCAAATTAATATCTAAAATGTTACTGATGGGGTAGTTTGCAGAATTACATCATTTCTTGTCATCTGACTGCTAGTTCTCAGACCCAAAACAACTACTGATGGCAGCTGGTAGTATTTAGCATCTACCTGTAAAAATATACAGACAGGGGCTTCTCCTCAGATCTCTGGCAGATGGTGGAAGTAATAAAACAATTGCATTCCTTCATGCTTTCAAGACTAATAATTAATTCACCCTAAAGACAATACAGAAAGTTTCCTAGTACAGACATTGTGTCTCTTGCTGCATTGAAAACTGAAAGATACCATCTTTTATGGCCTAGCCATAAAGTAATTTAATTTCAATTGTTTTGCTAAAATTTACTAGACTGAGGTTAACCTCCTGTATCCCAGTTTCCACTGTTAAAATATATACATTTAAACAGTTACAATAGTGCATGTACATTTCTGTTCTTTTGCAGTAGGGAACACTGTGGATCCATTTTAAACACAAGCATTTTGCAAATACCCTTTTCAACACACACATCTGTACAAGCACCTTGATATACACGACATACAGTTCTAATGCATTTGTAACACAAGCATCCTATATAAATCTTTTCGATATTCACTAATGACATATAATTATTTACAAAATTCTAGCTAGCTGGGCTGGCAGTATCTCCTTTCATCACACCCTGTATTCTTTTAGTGAGGAACTTCTGTGGATGTTCCAATTTTTGGATATGCCTGGTTAGCTATATACCAATTGGGGCATTGTACTCAATGATAGGTCTGATTAATGCTGAATACAGTGGAACAATGACTTCTTTGAACCTAGATGCCATACCTTTGTTTATAAGTTGCATAATATAGAATGATTTCTTCACTATGTAGACATATGACAGCCAAAGGCTAGATCACTGCCTATGTATGATCACAAGTCCCTGACTACTGAGTCAACTCTAAGGGGTGGGGTGCATTGACAATATGATAGTTACCAGGGGTGGATGACTTCCCAAAGGACACTATTCTGCATTTCTTGACATTTAGTTTTAGTCCATGGCTCTGACACCAGTTGTTTGTCTGTGTCAGCCCTTTCTGGAAAACATTTGTGTCAGTGTGGGATTCAATGGTAGCTCCTAATTTGCAATCATCTGCAAATGTAGTCAGCCAGAGACCATTTACATTGGGTTTGACTTCAGGGAAGTAAATACCAAACAGGAGTGGTCTGAGGACTGATCCCTAAGGGACTCCACTTATGACTGGCCTCTTTGTAGAAGTGGACTCCCCAGTTTTAACTTCCTAGGTCCTGCCTGTGAGCCATTTGGCTATCCACTGGGTGACACATGGGTTTGTACTTAACCTCTTGAGTTTGTCAATAATGCCTGAATGGGGTTGTGATGTCTGGCTATATCCCACTGGAATGCCAACAATTAAATCATGTCCCTTACTGTTCTAGGTCAGTAACTAAAGAGCTTCAATCCTCACTACTGATTCCAACATTCCAGTCACTTAAACAAAAGTAATATCTCACAATTTTCTCCTAAGAGCACAAAAGGAACATGCTCTAATTTTCTGTAACTGGACTACATACCTCTGTCCACACAAATGTATTTTTCTTATTACACACTTCAGAGCAAAGTGCCCCAGTTTAAGATCTATGATACACTCACACTCAAAGTCTCACACATACAAATACTTCTGAGAAAGCCTGACACAGCTTTACAGCTGTCTCTTTCCCAAAATAAATACAGAAATGCTGCCACCAATCAGAGGGTCTTCACATCCTTTAACTGGGATGTCCAAATATGAAAATTAATTATCAAATTAAATGATAGCTATGACCAGAACAGCCAGGCCTCAGGGTGACCTGGGGAGTATCAAACAGGTAGAAGCACACTCTAATATCTAAAGAAAAGCACATGTTTCCAGCCACAATGTAAAGTAATGAAAAAATACTATGATGGTAATAATAATAATAAAAATAATAATAATAACAATAAATTAATGAAAATATTTAATGATAAGTAAAAATTATTACAAAATTGAAAATCAATAACTCTCAAAAAACATTAGAATTCATTCACTGGAAATGTAACTCAAACTGCAGGATAGCAATCCATTATTCAAGAAAAACTCAATCTTAATAAGTAAACGTTTATGATCTAACTAAATAAATATCTTCCCTGATCTACTCTAAGATATAATAGCAAGGCCAAAGCAAGGTTACAGTTTCTTTGGTGAGTTCCATTTTCTTGGTGTCTACTGACTGCTCAGTAAGTGATAAATTGCTGTTGCAACTGTCTAATTTCAAAATATAACAGTCAGCTGTAAAAAAAGTTCTTTTTTCTGTCAATCAGCTGTTTAAATAATCTCCTAGCAACAATGAGCATTCCATTGACATCACTCACTGCTCAGCGGATTCTCCACAGTGCTTTAGAATATCCCTCTCAAACATGCACAGTTAGAACTGTATTAAAGCAGTGACAGGTTCTTCAAACATTCAAACATTCTATTTAAACAGAAAAATACTCAACATTTTAAAACTCATTTACATTTTCACTATCAGGCATGCTGGCATACAATACAAGTTAATGTAAGAATATGCACAAATCTCCTACCAGACATGCTAAGACAGATGACAGTGTTTTCAGTTTCTTCACTGGGGTACTGTGTCAAATGCCTTGGCCAGGTCAAGATAAGCATGTGAACCATTTTATCTTCATCCATTGCTTTGGTGACCTTCTCAAAGAAGTCCACCAGGTTAAGTAGGCATGACCTACCCTTGGTGAAATCAAACTGGGTTTGGTCCAGTGTCTGTTACTGATCATTTCCATGATAATTATTTTCATGGCTTATGGGTCTGTAGTTTCCCGGGTCTGTAGATGGCTCACCTTTGTGCAGATCTAATATAAACGTGATAAAAAACAAGATGCAAGTAAACAATACAGCACAGACTAAAATATAGCACACAAAACAAAATAAAACATAATGGTGTACGTTAATAGTCTCCAATCAGTATGGGGCAACTTGGCTAGGTTTCCTGATAGTCTCCTTGCTCATAAGCTTAGTAAGAACATATCAGCCTACAAAATAATGAACTACATTAAATAATTTTATCTTCTTAGGTTTTATTTTAAGACCAAGAAATAATAAAAACCAACATTAGTAAAGGTCATCTGAAATCCTCTCACATAAAACAAAGAAACAAAATCCAGTGTAGTGCCAGTCTGAAAATAAGAAATAATGTAATAAAATGTGTCTGTAAACAATAAACTAAAACCATAAAAAAATGACAATAATACGACTATAAATCTGAAAATGTATAAATATCATTATACATGTGTTTATGTGATGTTCTTAGCTCAACTGACTAATATATCTGTCATCAGTTATTGAAAGGCTGAGAGTGCTGCTAGTTTGTAGCACTCTTTTGTACCTGAACAGTATTACCGGCTCTTATGGGTTATAAACACAGTAAAGTCGCTGTTCTTCTCATTTGATGGAACTTGATAGTAAACATTTGCAAAATCAGTGGTGGAAAACAATACGACAGTCAGTTGTGAGAAAACTTCTTGACTTGTGGAATAAGGTAACTATCAATGACAATAGCTTTAGTAAGTTCCCTAAGGTCTACACACATTCTGATACCTCCATATTTCTTTTGAGTTAACACAACTGGTGTCACTGAGGATGACACATCCAGTTTCTGAATAAGGTCAGCATCCAGCAAAGACTTTAATTCAGGTGATATAGTATCACTCATTGAAAGGACCAGTTGACAAAGTTTCTGCTGAAATAACAACAGGATTTGTTGTGCTTTAATTTTATGTATAAAATTTGTGACACAGCCAAAGGCAGGTTTAGAAGACATGAACTGTGTACTACCCCAGTAAACAAACACAAAATAAAATAACATTAAAAATAGAGGAATGGACTTTTATTGTCAGAAATGCACACATTGGGTGATATGCTAAGGTCCATGCCAAGTAAACACCCAACTTTTACACGTAATGCATGGCTGGCATTGAACATTCCTCATACAGTGCATGTATTGCCATGAATCCAACTACAAGATATGTTTAACATACAAATATATTTGCATTATAATAGCATATCAGAAACTGAGTTTTATAGAAATTCTCAAGTAGCAATGGCATTATAGGCCACCCAGTATCCACAATCAGTTCAAGGAATGGGTTCCTGACGCAGTTCCCACTGCAACAGTAAAAAACGTTTTATTTGTTAAAGGAATAGTGCTAGTGATTTACAAAACAGGACGCCATAGAGCTTCATTTTCTTTACTATCAGCTTTATAGTCATAAAAGTAAACTTTAGTTAAATGTCCAAGTTTTCTACAAGCTTTATGTATTCTTTTTAAAGATGGACAATATGGTGAATTAGCCAGGTGACTACTTGAATCACAGTAGTATTTTCTCCTGATCACCTCTCTGTGTGGTCCTGTGTCCCTCTGGTTTACAGGCATTAGCTCCTTTACATGAGTCCATCTGTTGACTTTACACATGCAGCTTATATACTGAAAGCTGCACAAAGTTCTTCAGCTTCATAACTGTGCTGCGACATTTCAAGCTAAGTACAGTTTGTACTGCTTTTCCTGAAGCTAGGCCAGGCTTGAGTAACAGGTACTCATAAATCTGGTAACTATAGGCCTTTTCAGCAGTTGGTATCTCAACATTTCTTCTTCTTGACAGCATTTCATACAGAGACGACACATACTGAATGACTGTTATAACCTGCCATTCCTACTTTTGTTGGAATGTATGCCTCTAAAAAATCACATTTACTTTGAGGGCAAATCGCACTCTGAAAGCAGTGAGAGCAGACGTATATGCTGCTCCAGTATCTGGAAGCATACGAAAAATGCTATGTGGTTCAGTACTGAGGCAGAAGAGTAAAGCTTCATACTTACAGAATCAGTTCATTCCTTACCCTCAGCATTAATCACAAACAAATAATTTCCAAATATACATATCCACAGTGTAAATGGAAATACAGGTTTACTGCAGCACTGAAAGTAAACAGGAGGTTGGGGAACAGCCAACCCTTCTATCATTGTTAGTTTGTCATACAGCAGAAAGTTAAATACATCACGGGATACCTGGAGCTCACCACTGCAAGACTACAGTAACAGAAAAATGTTGGGACACCCTGCCAGTGCTATGTTTTCCAAAACGTACTTATTTCCATGTCAGCATGCAGGCAGGTCATATACAGTGGACACCACACAACAGAAGTAATGAACAGTTCATAAGCACCAGGCACCGGGTCTACATCATTTACGCGAAGAAGCAGAATGTTGACTCACCTTTAGTCGACCCATATTTGTTGAAGCTGCACATCATTGAATGGTCAAATCATTGATTTCTTTCTAAGGGAAAGAAATCTGTTGGCCATTCTTTTAAATCTGCCCTTTTCCTGACTGTAGTGCGATCTCGGAGTTAGTATATTTAGATAGGGGGAGTGTGGGGGCCACAGCCCCCCACATCAGGGGGTGTGGCGGGTGAAGCCCCCTACTTTTATACTGTCTGTTTTAATGTGGTGTATGTGGTTGGGCTACCGATTGCTTTCCCTTAGAAATAAATCGTTGTTTTGGCCGTTCAGTGTTGTGCAGCTTCGATAAATACGGGTCGATTAAAGGTAAGTAGACATTTTAATTGTTCTACTTTATAATATAGACCCCCTAGGCACCATATGCAAACTACAAAGTCCAGAAAGAGGCAAGTGCACAAGTATGATGGGAATGTATATTAAAGCTGCCAAATATTAAATAAATCAAATTTGTTTACTTGTTGAATGAGGCAGTACAAAAAGCATCTGAATAACAACATGAGGTATACCAGAGAACAAGTAAATGTTACTGCAGGAAAACTAAAGCGGAACCAGATATTTTTCAAATAAATAACAAATAAAAGTATGACAGTTGGTAAACTAGTTTGAGATGAGCCATAAAGATTATAAGAAAAAAAAAAAACAGGGACCAAAAGGAAAAAAATCAGAAGACAGTCATGGAATTTTTTACAGATGTACACACACAGACATACATAGTGGGACTATAACCAATGATGTACAACAGTTAATGATATCCTGAAATAATATAATCTCATGACAAAAACATGGTGGTTCTAAATTCTGATGGAATGGATCTCTGGGTGGTAGGTTAAATGTCCACTTCTAAAGATACAGCTTAATATGCTGAAGAGTACTCAAATGGTCAATCATATTTCACATTAGAAGGTGTTCTCCATCTCCGTGGGGGAGTCCAAAATGCCACTGTCTTTACAGTAAGAGCAGACATCACCAGTCATAGAGTAGAGTTACGGGCTTAGAAGAGAAATACTACTTTAAAATCAGATGAAGAATTTAAGATGTAGTTGCCATCAAACAACTGATTTCTGACAAAAACCTGATGGAGGAGGTGATAGGGGTAGTGCTTCCACTTAAATCTAATCACAATTTTCATCCTATATTAGTAATGAGGTCATGACACAATGCTAGTGTGACAGTATAGCTGTCGTGTCCTTAGTGAAATCAGAATATGGTGCAACACCTGTCAAGATAGTTCACCATTACTGAAGAAGTCAGAGGTCTAGTATTCCATATACTGATAGCCTACAGCTTCTTCAGCCAGGACAGTAGCCACACAGAAAAGAAAGTGGGATTGACAGAGAAAATTTATCAAATGCATTTACGGTTAATTACCTTAACAACAGAACATGTATTTGTCGCTATATCAGTCTTGGGGTAATAAATGTATTTCTAAAAGTAGTTCAGTAATAATCTACTAACTGCTGGCTCCCAGTCTCACAGGCTAAGGCAGGGGCTACTATCAGGACAGAACTGATAGTCTATGGTAATCTCAGGTCCAGCTACTCAAGAAAATGTGGCTACAATGGACAAAAGAGCTTGCTAACAAATAATAACCTTGGGCCCCACCTACAAGCTGAGAATGGGCAGTATGGAGGAAGCTAGTTAATGCCATTAATATTAAGCTCCACTTACTGATAAGGAAGACTTGCAGGATGTGATGCAATTATTCAGTATGGCTTAAGGATCTCAAGAGGTGCGAGGGAGGGAGAGACTGATGAAGAGAGAGAGAGAGAGAGTAAGAGCGTCATTTCACTGACAGAATTGATTGCTGGGCAGGGAATATACAGCAGAACAGGACACAGAGGATGATGTGCTCATCATCTGGTAGTTTCAAGGTGGCAACACAAATAGTTTTCAAGCCTATACATTATATTTTGGAGGGGGATGCTGTTTAGGCATGATGCATACAAAAAGACAGATGGTGCATATTTTATCTTGTCTACAGTAGAAAAGTATGGGGTGGGGTACTGTAAAACCTAAGAACATTTGTATAACTAAAGCTAAGCAAACATGCCAAAGTGTTTTTGGTAACCCTGTATACCACTGAGAACCTTTCCAGAGAATAATTGTGGATGTTGTAGTGTTATATAATGTCACAGAAAGTGAAAGTAAGACATTTAGCCTGGTGATTGCAAAACACTACAAGCCTTGCTTTGGCTTAATGATGCACAGAACAAGAACTACGATTTTCAAGAGTTAACACATGTAAAATATGTTTTAAGCCTAATAACAAGGTTCAGAGAATTCATGGAGATGGCACAGAAACAACTCATCAAGACATGGCCGTAGAAAAAGGTCTGATGGGATTACAACACCAAAACATAAGTCTACTTATTGTGAAAGACAGTGATGGCACTTAACTCTTGTCATTAGAACAAAGCACATGCAACATGGAAAGGACACTTTTCTGTGTATGGAAAGTGAGGGATGGGTGAAGGAATATCCATGTAGGAGAAAGAACTTTCTGTACCTATAGCGGGCCTTAGGCATAGGCCAACTAGGCGGCCACCCAGGGCACTGCTCTAGCAGGGGCACTTTTCCAGTATTTATTTGGTATACGTAGACCAGGATGTGGGCACCAGGTGGTGTGGTGGGGGGGGCGCCATGGAGCCCTTTTGCCTAGGGCGCCAGTTGACCTAAGGCCGCTTCTGTCTGTACCACATAAGCATGACTAAGTCCTATTATAAGGCAAAACTTTGTCCTCATAATTCAGTGTGACTTTATGTATCACATTAACATGACTGTGTCCTACCACAATTGGAGAAGACTTATTTCTCACAATGCAGACTGACTCTATGTACCATATTAACATGACTGAGTCAGTCCTACCATGATAGAGTGAGGCTTACATGCCACAATATGGACTAACTCTATACACCACATTAACGTGACCAAGTCTAATCATGATAGAGCAGGCCTTAGCTCTGAGAGTACAGAGTGACTCCATGTACCACATCAATGTAAATGAGCCCTATCATTACAGTGTGGACCTTAGTCCTAACAATGCAAAATGACACTGTGTACTACATTAACATGACTGAGCCTGCATGATACTAGAGTAAGATTTATTCCTCACATTACAGAATGACGCTGTGTACTACATTAACATGACTGAGCCTGCATGATACTAGAGTAAGATTTAATCCTCACAATGCAGAATGACATTGTGTATTACAGTAACATAACTGAGCCTGCATGATACTAGAGTAAGATTTAGTCCTCACATTACAGAATGACGCTGTGTACTACATTAACATGACTGAGCCTGGATGATACTAGAGTAGGATTTAGGCCTCACAATACAGAATGACGCTGTGTACTACATTAACATGGCTGAGCCTGCATGATACTAGAGTAAGATTTAGGCCTCACAATACAGAATGATGCTGTGTACTACATTAACATGGCTGAGCCTGCATGATACTAGAGTAAGATTTAGTCATCACATTATAGAATGATGCTGTGTACTACATTAACATGACTGAGCCTGCAAGATACTACAGTAAGATTTAATCATCACAATACAAAGTGACTTAGAGAAGGGAACAAACAGCAATCCCTAGTAAACCTGTTTGAAGAGAATAGATCTGGAAATTTTATGGCTGAGCTAACAACCATCCAGGTAGATAACATCAGGAAGCGGCTAAAAGAGTGGTCTTGGACAAATTATGGCTACATTAAATATGATGAACACCTACACTTGCAGAAATACAAACAGCAATAAATCAGACTTCCTACCTTGCACCAGAAGAGCTCAAGAACAAACCACAATATAAGAGCTCTAGAAGATGCTATAACTGTAAGTCAGAAAGTAGTCCGTTAGTCTGTGGTTTATTGTTTGTAATGATATCTAACAGTGCTGGTAGTCAACAGTATAGCCTACAAGAAGCTAAACCTTTCCACAGAGTCATTACTTAGACAACCCAGGACAGCCAAGACACTTTAATAAGTAGAAGAAGATTTATATTTGGATGTCAGTATCATGACAGGTTACAGGTTCTTACATCTGACTCCTGCAAGAAGAACAACCATCATCATACACTGTTATGCTTATGTGAGTTTAGGAAAACATTAATTTCATTAAAATTGCACCTACTCCTTTCTAGATGCTTTTGGACTGCATTCTTCTTAGAGATGGGAATTTATTTTTGGATTATGTGGATGTTATTGCCATGCATACATTGAAATATTACAAAACACTGAGGAGATTACAGAGGTGCTGGAAAAATTCAAATGGACACAGTCAATGGTGATGTCAAAAGACAGACCACATGGAGACTGCATTTATCTGCTAGTGGCAATCTGTAATTCAATCATCAATTTATTCACACAGTTATTGGGTTGATCCACCTGAACTATATACAGCTAAGATCGAGGCCGTGTGACAACATCAAATAGTAAGTGCACTGTACACACAAAATATGTAGCGCCTTCAGTAAAATACCATGTATTGCATACCGTTATCACTTAAGTCCTGCAGTTCAGGTTAGCTTACAGTTATACAGTCAGGCAAAGAGACATAATTCATTAATACTTTTAGTGGAAATCATGGATATGTTTGTCACAGCAGAAAATCTGAACACAAGTAGTTTAACCAACACTGCAAGATTTCTACAAACCCACTGTGGAATAATACATGCTAGCCTGGGATTTAAAACAAGACACATTGTTAACTATGTTAGTTTATCTGTGTATGCATGTATGCATGTATTTATTTATTTATAAGCCATGCATATGTAGTACAAAAGTTATAACAAGGTTACACAAACACAATATATCATACATAAAAAATTACAAATTACATGAGTTTTACTAAGCTAGCAATGTTGACATGTTATAAGAATGGGCAGAGAAAGGAAACAGAGTGGAATGGAAGAAAAGAGTCATATTTATGGAAATAATAGAATAAAGTAGGAAAGAAAGAAAGAAAGAGGGTTAGGGGACTATCGTGTTGTGATACAGTCATAAAATGAAACAAGTAGTGTAATTATCGAGAGCAGGGGATATTTATGGAATTGTGCTCAATTTGCCAGTCTAGGAAGTACATTTGATTTCAATATTGACAGAAATGGGTAGCAAAATGGTGTACGCTGTGAAAAGGACTAGGAAGGGATCTGCACTTCTCTGTAAAGTGTGTAGTCTTTATAAGTAGCCTTTTTCAGTTGAGGGGGGATGGAAGGCTCTGTCTCCAGTGGGAATGCATGAGTTAGTTATTTAGCCATGCATTACATTACATTATGCTGTCATGAGACTGGTGTAAATGTGTGAATGTTCAATGTTTTACTAAATGATTGTGTGTGTGTGTGTGTGTGTGTGTGTGTGTGTGTGTGTGTGTGTGTGTGTGTGTGTGTGTGTGTGTGTGTGTGTGCATGTGGGGTTGCCCATATTCTTTCAGTAGTACTCTTTACAAGACACCTATGTGTTAGCTGGTAGAAGTTAACAATATATAGAAGAATTATTTAATCTATGAAATAGGTCTATCCAAAGCATTCTGGGTTCTGCAAGAGGCAGGTTGACAGCATAGAAGAAGTCATGTCTTCAAATTAAATAGAACAGTCACACCAAGTAACTGCTGATGCAAGGCTGTATTTAAATTTTTTAGCAAAAATATAGTATCAGTTACTTTCTTAATGTCATGAGAATAGGTTATCAAAGATGAGGGCCAAAACAATTGAAATCCCAATGCCCTAGATTTTACTTTGTCTTCAGAATTTCAAGCATGTAAAATATTTCTGTCGTCAACAGCCTGAAAAAGACTGTGAATTTTCTCTGAAGATCTAAGTTTATTGCCAAATGATGGGCTGCAGTTATGAACCAGAAGTATTTAGTAGCAACGTGGTCGAAACAAGGTCATAGTTGGAACTTAATGTCAGTTAAATGTGGTTTACCCAAAATGTAGTAGTAATATTCAAAGAACTAACCCACACGTACACAAATGCATGGATCTCGCCATACGCAATAGAACCAAGATGCTCTCCTCCAAAAAAAGGAAGCCAATCTGGTGGTGCCATAAACAAACTTTACAACAGGAGGAGGAAACTGATGCGGAATAAGGTGAAGTCTCAAGACTCGAAAAACTCCCTTATCAGCCTCAACAAAAAGTTGAGATCCCTCATCAAATCCTCTAAAGGTAGCTATGAAAACAGAATTGCAGCAGATAGTAAAGAGAACCACAAGGCCTTCTATAGTTATGCAAAGAATTTCCATGCAATACCCAGATTTTCTCCGAGTTACTGCACAATGGTACCGCCTATACCAAGCCAACAGATACTGCCAATATACTGGCCAACAGATTCAGTGCCAACTTTACCCCCCCCCAAAGGACCAA
Organism: Protopterus annectens; assembly: GCF_019279795.1. Classification (NCBI taxonomy): domain Eukaryota; kingdom Metazoa; phylum Chordata; order Ceratodontiformes; family Protopteridae; genus Protopterus; species Protopterus annectens. The sequence goes on along the minus strand of NC_056727.1, from coordinate 659,616,055 downwards.
TCACAATACCAGTAGATTGCCAGACACTCAGTATTACTGCTGCACAGGTTAAAACAGCACTGTCCAAGGCCAAGAATACAGCTTCTATGGGACATGACAATATCCCTGTCTGTGTTCTACATGATCTACATAGTGAACTGGCAGTTCACCTGTATGCTCTGTTCAATCACACCCTCACCTCAGGCTTTGTTTCTGCCGAATGGCGCACTGCTGTAGCCATCCCTCTCCACAAAGGAGCAGTGACTACAGACCCTGGGAACTATTGCCCCATTAGCCTGACAAGTCTGATATACAAAGCTATGGAACGCATCATCATGGACCTAATAAACAAGGATATAGGGAACCTCCAAACTCTAGATCCCACACAGTTTGGTTTTGTGAAGGGCAGATCATGCCTGCTCAACTTGGTCAACTTCTTTGAGTCAGTCACCAGAGCTGTGGATGAAGACATGGTGGTTCATAAAGCCTACCTTGATCTGGCCAAGGCCTTTGATACCATTCCCCACTCAGGAATCATAGAAAAACTCACTAAGCCAGGCATCAACCCCTATATCACTAGGTGGGTTGCAAACTGGCTCACAAATAGAACCCACAGTGTGAAAGTAGCTGACTCCAAGTCAGACTGCCGACCAGTCATGAGTGGAGTCCCACAGGGATCAGTCTTGGGTCCTCATCTGTTTGGTATCTACTTCTCAGAAGTCCAGGCCAACATGAAGGTACTCTGGCTCACAAAGTTCACAGATGATTGCAAGTTGGGAGCCATTATTAACTCCTCAAGTGATGTTGACATCCTACAGAAAGGCCTTACTGAGACCAACGACTGGTGTCAGAACCATGACCTTAAGCTCAATCCCAAATAAATGTGTCGTCATCCCGTTTGGGAAAAACCCAGTTCCCATGAATTGCCACATTGATGGTAGTCCACTGAACACAGAGGGCGTTATAAGAGATCTGGGAACATAGGTTGACAGCAACCACTCTTTTGACCAAGACATTGCCACTGTGGTCAGAATGTCCTTCTATGTAGCACATCTCATTACTAAGGGTTTTGCATCCAGGAAGAAAGAGGTCATTGTCTCCCTCTACTTTTCCCTCATTAGGCCAATCATCGAATACAATGCTCCATTTGGCATGTACCATACTAGACACCTGCAACAACTGGAGAGGCCGCAAAAGTACCTCTTAAAGAGGATCCTAGGCCTTAAACACTTGTCCTATATGGACAGACTCAAAAAACTCCAACTATTCTCTGTCTCATATCGCCTACTCAGAGGTGATCTCTGCTTGTCTTACAAAGCCATGTCTGACCCAGCTCTATTAGAAATGCTATATCTAAAGAAATCCCAATCCCACCGCACCACACGCTCCAAAGACCTCAACCTCATTACCACAATCAACAGAATGTGCTGGAGGGACAGGTTCATAGCCCAGAGACTGCCCATGCTACGGAATAGACTTCCCATACATGTCAAACAGAGCACCTCACTGGCCCTCTTCAAGAGAAATCCTGATGAGTGGATGGGAAATAGAAATTTCACCCCGGGGATCACTCCAGTGGCTCTACTCGATAGAGGCACTGGGAACTAAAGTCGGGTGGCACGATGCCAGGGTAATCCTATGGGCTAGGCTTGTAAAGGCTCCAGGGCCATTGCCCTAGTACACACCTACGAACCTATGAACCTATAAAATCAAGGGAGTAATTTTATTTCAAGAGTTTATAAGGTGACTAACAGTTAAATGACAATGCTGTCAAAATTATCATTTTTTTAGGTTCATAGGTTCATAGGTTCATAGGTTTATACTAGGCTATCTGCCCTAAGGCATTTATAAGCCTAGCCCAAATGTTTGTGGCTTACGCCACCCCTTATATGAAAAAATACTGTGCCCATTAGTTTGTTGTGCCTCTGTCCAGCAGTGACACAGAGATGATTCCCAGGGTAAACCTACGATCTCCCATCCACAGGTCTAGATTTCTCTTGAACAGAGTCAGCGAGGTGCTCTGCCTCACATGGACCGGGATTTTATTCCACAGCATAGGGAGTCTCTGAGTGATAAATCTATCCCTCCAGCACGTCCTATTTATATCCGTGCTAAGGTTTAAGTCGCTTGCTCTAGTGGTTTTGGTGGATTTGGATTTTTTGAGGTGGAGCATGTCCATTAATTACGGGTTGGACATGGCCTTGTATGTCAGGCACATGTCACCTCTGAGCAGACGGTATGCGACTGAATAGAGCTGGAGTTTCTTCAATCTGGCAGCATATGACAGATTTTGGAGTCCCTTTATCCTTTTGGTGAGGAACTTTTGGGGTCACTCCAATTGCTGCAGATGTCGGGTGAGATACATCCCGAATGGGGCATTGTACTCGATCATTGGTCTGATAAGTGAAGAGTACAGGGAACAATAACCTCACTAGATCTGGATGTGAATCCCTTCATGATCAGGTGGGCAATGTAGAAGGTCTTTCTAACCACTTTAGCAATGTGAGTGTCAAAAGAAAGGCCACTGTCAACCTGGGTCCCCAGGTCCCTGATAACCTCTTCTGTGCTTAGTGGATTGCCACCTATATGGTAGCTTGGGGTTACCTTGTTTTTCCCGAAGGGTATGACTATACATTTTTGGCGTTTAACTTCAGGCCATGGCTCTGGCACCAGCTATCTGTTTCCGTGAGTCCCTTCTGAAGGATATCCGTGTCTGATGCACTTTCCACTATGGCCCAGTTTGCAGTCGCCTGCAAACTTTGTCAGCCAAAGTCCTCCTATGTTGGCCTGTACTTCTGAGAAGTAGATGCCAAACAATAGGGGCCAAGGACCGAGCCCTGTGGGACACCACTTGTGACCGGCTTGGAGTCTGACACAGCGCCAGCAACTCTAACCCTGTGGGTTCTGTCCTTAAGCCAGTTTGCAACCCATCTTGTGACATATGGGTTTACATTTAAGCTGGTAAGTTTTTCTACAATACCCGAGTGGGGTATTGTGTCGAAAGCCTTTGCAAGGTCAAGGTAGGCTGTATGGACTGCCTTTCCCTCATCAATGGCCTTGGTGACTGTTTCGAAGAAGTCGACCAAGTTCAAAAGGCATGATCTTCCCTTGACAAAGCCAAACTGGGTCGGGTCCAATGTCTGCAAGTCCCCTATATCTTTGTTTATGAGCTCCATTATGATCCTCTCCATAGCTTTGCAGACTAGACTTGTTAAGCTTATGGGGCGGTAATTACCAGGGTCCATAGAGGTGCCGCCTTTGTGGAGTGGGACAACAGTTGCCGTACGCCACTCCTTGGGCACGTATCCTGTGGTAAGGCTGAGATTAAACAGCTGCCTTATGTGCGGGTTTAATTCCTCATTTAGCTCGTGTAGCACACAGCCGGGGACACCATCCGTCCCATTGATGCTGTGTTTTTAGCTTTAGAGAGAGCAGCTTTCACCTGCGCATTTGAGATGTCCGGGAGGCTACACTCGGCTGGGATAGTTATCTCTCCTTTAGGGGAGAGGGGTGAAGTTTGCACTGAACCTGTCTGCCAGTATGTTGGCAATGTCTGTGGGTTCAGTGATTTTTGTATCATTTTGGACTAATTCTGAGCATATCTGGGAGTTTCCACCCAGGTTCCTAACATAGCTGAAAAAGGCCTTATGATTGTCCTTTGAATCCATGGCAATTTTTCTCTCAAAATTGGCCTTAGTTGATTTTATGAGTGCTCGTATTTTTTACTAATAATGATCAGGGTGACTTCCCTTTTATGGATTTTGTTCTATCATGTAATAGCTTTCTCCTCTTATTGTAAAGTTTGTTAATGGCTGGGGTCCACCAGACTGGACGCTTGCCCTTTGTGGAAAGAGTCTTGGTTTTATTTGGGATTGCCTGATCCATGCAGTCCTGGAGGTGTTCATAGAAGGCATTTGTAAGGGCTTCCGCAGCTTGGGTTGTGGTTTCCACTGGCTCAGGGGCCTTGAAGGATACCACACCAGTCTTGAGTAGTGTGAAGTTTGCTTTAGAGAAGTTCTTCACTATGGTCTTTTTGTTTGGGGTGGGGGGATGTGGATTTCCAGTGAGATTAGTTTATGATCAGATCTCACCAATGAGGGATATACTTCGGTGTGGAGCATTTTGTCCCCATGTTTGTGACAATGAGATCTAGTATATTTTCTCCTCTCGTGGGAACAGTGACTAGCTGTTCCATGGCATTTGAATTTATGAACTCCAGGAACCGTTGGGCTAGAAAGTTAGGGCTTGAGTAATGTTCCCAGTCTATATTCGGGTAGTTGAAGTCACCCAATATGATGGTGTTTGGAGATACATTTATATCCTCCAGTGTCTTCAGGAAGGCTGTGTGGGGTTCCTGAGTTTGAGAGGGTGGCCTGTAGCATGCTACAATTTGTAGAGCAGTTTTGCCTATGGTTAGTTGCACCTGGATGGTTTCCGATGCTTAGGCGTTGCCACCAACCTGGAGGTGTGGGTATCCTTTATGAATATGGATACACCCCTCCTTTTGTGGTGTGGTCCGGGTTTTGGGGCCGGAACGCATGATATGAGGTAAAACCTAATAGTGCCGGGTGCTCTCAGGAGCCTTGAACCAGGTTTCAGTTACAGCACAGACATCAATGTTCTCCATACTGAGAAGGGCCTCGAGTGCGTGCATTTTGAGATTTAGACTTCTGGCATTGAGCAGCGTTACCCTCAGTTTCTTCCCATTTTTGTTTTCTAGGGTGGTAGGTTTAGAATTTGAGCCTTGCCTAAAAAAGGCACTATGGGGTGGCAAGAGCCTTAGCCAATATCCGGAATCCCAGGGTGACAGGTGCAAGCCGTCCCTTGAAGCAGCGTGGCTTGTCAAGCATGTCATCCCAGGCAGACAGACACTGGATCCCCTTTGAATGACACCAGACATTAAGCCAATTGTTAAAGCTGATCATCTTGTCTCTATATTGTGGCATCATTCTTGGTGAAGGAAGGATACTGCTCAGGGTTAGGGTCATACCTGCCTGGGCTACATAATCAGAGAGCTCCTCTATGTCTCTTTTCATGTAGTCCAGGGAGGTACGTCTCAGGTCGTTCACACCAGCATGGACAATGACTGTGTCATATTTGTACTTGCCATGGAGTGACCCGAGTGCTTGTGTTATGTGGCGGATTCTAGCCCGATAGGCAGCTTACTGTGACCCTCTCCTTGTTCAGCCTGGTGAGTGGGACGTCAGTGTGTCTGACTATGGAGTCACCTATGACAAGTATGTTTGGTGTTGTATTTGGCCTTAAGGGCTGTGACTGCTTTGCACACTGCTTTTGTGGTTTATGTGTTGCTTGTGGGGTGTCTTGAGGTAGCAGTTGTTTGGGTGTCTGCTTTGGAGGCCTCTGCTGTTTAGGTAAATTTTTACTCAGAGCCTCTGAGTATGTCTTTATGTGTTTATGTGTTTGATTCAGTGGAGTGGTAGCATTATGTGAGGCTGGTTTTGTGGTGTGTGTAGTTGCCTTCTCCTCCTGTCTGGTCTTGCCAGTCCTGAGTTGAGAGAGCTCAGCTTCCAGTTTGGCTAAATAGCTGCATCTCTCGCAAGTATTTGTGTTATGTGGGAGGAGGAGAGGGTTGTCTGTGTACATGAGGCAGTTATAACATTGCCTCAAGATTCCCAGATTCACCAGCTGGACCGGAGAGAAGATTGACAACTGACCTTTGGACATGCTAGAATAATATTGGGAATTCCTTAATTGAAAACAAGGGCCAGTGGGGAGTGAGGGTGTAGTGCTTTTAATTTTTAGTGCTGACTTATATAATTGCTTTAGTGAGCAAGTGCCAGGTAACTTGAGTGCAATGTGTTACAAGTAACTAAATGCAAAAACGACAAACAGTAACTTTCTTTCAAGTGAAACAAGGAAATAAGTACAGTAAGCAATGCAGATATCACTAGTGATCCACAGAAGTGCTGAGAAGTTGCGTATTAGGTGGAATTAGCTTCCAGGGAAATAACAAGCAAACAAACAACAAGCATATAAACAAAGCTAGATTCAGCAGGCCTGGATCTAGTCTATGCTAGAGCAAACAAGGTGAACCAATTTCAGTAAGATACAGTTCAAATATTCAGGCACTATAAACCTTTAACCAGAAATTCCCAGCTCAGAAGGGCAGAGTCCAGCCTCTTCTCCCACAAGAGTGCAGACCACGAACCTTCTTAATGTAAAATAACTGGCCTGAAGCCCAAGTGCCTAAACCAGAACTAATACACTTTTCATCCCAAAGTGCATTTTACTCTCTTTAATCCAACCAAAGAGTGGAATAAAATACTGAGATCATGATTTAAGAATATCTCCCGTGTTTTAGCTAAACTAGATTCTGGAATTGACAGACTATGAAATCTCACCAGTTTGTTATTTGTCACAGGACCTGCTACCTCACAGGGACTCAAGCAGTTAATGAGTAGGAGAGAAATATGGTAATCACACACAAGACATTTACACATTTAGGATGGGCAAGAAAAAGGCAACTGGGAACATGTGTTTTGGGAGTGCAATGTGCTGACAGATTTTAAAGTGATTTGCTAATGTTTTTTAAATGTACCATAGCACTACAGCATGCAGTGCATAAACTCCCAAACATCATTTTCCCCATCAGGAAACATTTTAGTCATCCCATTCCTATGTAAAATTAGTTTTAAAATTTGTAGTTTTCTTGGATTGATGTCACTGAGAAAAACAAGGAAGTTTAACATCAGTGACATGGGCATAGGTGTAGCATCTCTTGCATCTATAGATTTTAATGGATGCACCACGGCTCATGTCAGAAGGTTCCTCATTGAAGTCTATGAACTTTACTCACCTTACTCTCTGGTAACATCACAAATGGAAAAGCTAGTTTTTGGGGGATGGACTTTAATAAAAAGTTCAAAAAGCTTTTTATTAAAACAGCCCTAAAAAGTAAGAAAGGGCAAACTGGAAAATACATTGCTACACTTGACTCATCAAATGCCTCAGTGTATATAGAAAAATTGGCAAATCACTTTAAAAATTCCCTGCAGAGTACTCTGTTAGAAATACTAGGTGAAGGACTTCCAAGGAGGCTGCACACTGATCAACAGCATAACTTCAACTCTCCCACTGTGAAAACATATAAACTGAGAAAAAAGAGTGACACTCAAAATTACTGGCTACTAAATACACTGCCTGGATGCCAGCAAAGAAAAAAAATTGGAAAACTTGAAAGAAAATCAACCATGAAAAGAGAAAGATAAAACATTGTCTAGGAAGTATTCTATAACTGTTCAACAAAAAGCTGTTCAAATTTTAGCTTTGGTTCAAGTGATGACTTCCATTAATTTAGAGGAAAAAATAAATTAAATGTACTCAGAGGTGATTACAATAAATGAAACATTGAAGAAATATATCAATTCAAACAGCAAAAGGCTGGAAAAAATAGAAGGTTTAACTAGCCATTCAGATGAACTCAAAAACTGCAAAAATCATAGGTTTGCATGCAGAAAAAGCAGGCTGGATATGAGGTTTCTCAAGAATAACTGTTTAAAAATAGTTAGAAGACAGAGTATGCAGAGAAATCCTGAGATTTTCTGCTGTGCCAGAGAAACTGGAAGAAACAGACTGTATTCATTTTATGAAATAAAAAAATAAGCAACTGGACTGGTGATGCACAGCAGAATCCATTAATTAAAAGGGCACATCAAGCATATGCTCCAAACCTGGTCATGAGAAAGCAGAAAATACCTATATTAGTAAAGATGCAATCATAACAGCAGAGAGTTGATCCTTACAAAAGTTTGGCAGAAGGGCAAAGCATTATAAATTGGAGACAGCAGAGTGTTTGTAGAAAATAACTCTTCACTGTACACCAGGCATAAGAAGGAAATTTATCCCAACAATCAGGAAATGTTATGAGGTAGGTGTGAGGTTTAAGATACTTTATCCAGCTGTCTTCAAAGTGTGTTTCCCTGGAGGATGAAGTCATTTTTGTATGTAGAACAGGCTAAGGAGGAAATAAAAAGTTTATTCAACAAAAAGTGAGTCAGCAATCAGAAGGAGACTCTGCTTCTCATTCTTCTGACAGCAAGGTTCATACAGAGATTTTGTCAATAATACCTTTTTCATGTTCCAAAGGAACATGCTTAAGAGACAGAGAAAAGCACAAGAGATGACTAGAAGAATCAGTAGTACCTTGGACTTGAACCAGAGTCTGTTGTTGGGAGATGGAGATGAACAGGAAGATCAGCAACTCTGACATTAGTGAATATATGGAAGCCTATAAAACATCTTACCACATTTGTGAAATAATGTTTTTTGCAAGGAAAATAGTGGCTGGAAGACACTGGACTTTCATTGACTGTTTTAAACTTGTGGGTCGACTGTAAAGCGTATACCCCACTTTATATCATTAATGTTTAGAAGGACACTAAATGGGGGAAACTAACTGTAAGTTAACCAATTATTATTATTATTTGTATGAAACATTCATGATATAAAATGCATGTTATATAAAATAAAACAGTTTTCTGTAGTGTGCAGTTGGGGGTATTTTAAATGTGGGGGGTGTCTTTTCAGTGACTGTTGTATGTGTTAAAAATATTAAAGTAAACATGCACTTTTTTAATTGCAAGAGGTATAGGATTAATAGTATAACAAGTGAAAAAAGTCTGGACAGGAACAAGTTTAATGTTCATGTGCTGTGATCTTGGGCTACTAGGGTAGGGTTCAGGTCAGGTATAAAAGTACAATGATTATATTATATGTAGAATTAGGATATTTTTTCTTTATATTTTACAAGGGCAAATGTCTAGATTGTTACATTTGCCCTAAGCTGTAAACATGTGTTTTTGTAAGCATGTAGTCTTTAAAAACAAGACAAAATGATGAAAGCCATGAAAATGCTAAGCTTCCCATAACTCGAAAGATATTAGCCTGTTTATTTTCCACTGGTAAATATTCAGTGGAGTCAAGATGTGTGCAGCTGAGGGTAGCTGTGCATTCTTTTCTATGTGAAATTTACAGACTCATTGCTGAATACATTTCAATGGTGACAAGCTGTCTGCAAGTGCAAGCAGTTATTCTTGAGAATTTTGAGCATTCTCTGCTGAAGGAAATGCAAAATTTAAAAATACAATGGCAAGCAGTTCAGTGAAAAAATTAAGTCTGAAATCATGGGAAGTGAATATGTTGTAACAACCTCCCTAGCAGCCGTAATACTTTAATGCAGTTAATAGAACTGTGTATAATTTATTTTTATTTAAAGATAGACAGTGCACTTTTTCTTAGGGCTAAAAGTTTTTTTTTCTGAAAGCATACAAGCTGTTTTTCATATCTAGGAGGGGAAGAGAGAGATAAGAAAAGAACAGACAGCAATCAGTGTAAGTGGGAGCACAGGCTGCAGTATGCACTTTAGCATGGGTAACCTTAATTTTAAGCTAGATTATGTCAGTAGGTGCAACCATCAATTTGGGGTGACTACTCCCTTCTGGAGGGTTAAATTTCATGTTCTGAAGATGTACATAGTCTTGTGTGTTTATTCTAGGTTAATAGGGGATGGGGTGTTTCGTATTTAGTTTTTTTGTTTGAGGGTTTTCATTAGAACAAAAAGTCTTGAAAAATGTGACAGAGGTTCAAGTGGAGATGAGAAGAAACAACAGTACAAATGATCAGCCTGCCAAACTTTAGTACATGTATGTAACACAAAAGCTGGAAATACAAATTCAAAAGAAAGCATGTGAATTTGACAAAGAGAGAATTTCAAAATGGATATTCAGCAGAATGTCGGACAGAGTAAAAGGGGAGTACTTATACTAACTGCTAGAGGGGCTCCAATAGTGATAGATTAGGGGAAATACAAAATTGGTAGATTTTTAGTAGTAAAGGGCTACTGGAAAGAGGGGAGAGGATTACAACTGCATGCATTTCTATTCCATTGAAAACTCCACTTTTAGTGGGGAATATTATTTATAGGTGGCGAATGGAATTTGATTTGCAATAGTGAGGATGCATCAGGGGACCTATAAGGGACAATATAACAAAACAGGATATATTTCTGAAGACATTTATAAAAATATTTGGTATGGAAGATGTGCATTCAGTAGCAGGAATGCTGACAGAATTTACATATTATACCCCAAAGTACAAAAACTGAAATAGAATAACTAGAAATTATATTTCACAGGAACATGTGCATTTAATTTAAACCTTCAGCACATATCCAATAACTATTTCTGATCATGCACCAATAAAAAAAAGATAAAAATGCAGAGTAAGGAAGTAAAAATAAGCCACTGGTGCTTTCCCACCTACCTGTTAAAAAGAGGGAAATTTAAGGAATAAGTAGTGAAAATTATACAAGAGTTATTACGGAAGACATAACTTTCTTCAGAAGTTATAGCTAGTGAGTGAGTTAAAATGAAAATAGAGTTTAAAAATAGTGTCAAAAGAAAAGAGAAAGAGATATGGTTAAGAAGTAATATAAATTACTTAAACGTTGAAGTATTGCAGAAAACAGGAATCTCACAGAACAAGAGGAGGAGGAGGAACAAATGCAGAGTGCTAAAGAGAAAATAAGGGAGTATCTGGATAATATGCATGAGTTTAGAAAGATTTCAGATAAGCAATTATTTTTGATAACAACTCCAGAGCACAATAACGTGACAACAGAACATTGAAAGAGTTGTCACCAAACTTTGGGAACCTATAACAAGAACAAGAACCAAAATCCCTGTAGAGGTTTTACAGATATTCTGGAAATCTTATGAAAATGTGTACAAAGCAGAACAATTTATTTGGAAATTAAGAAATGGCAGAACTGGAAATATTTATGGAAGACTTAATTAACCCAAGGTTAGAGGTAGACAAAGCTCAACAACTTAACAGTTAAGAAAGGAGGTGATGAGATAAAAACAGTGATGTATAATCAGTCTTCAGAAAAGTCTCCAGAAATAGATGTCACTCCAGTGGAACTACGGAAATTAGGATGGAAGAAAGTGATAAAGGCCTGGATGACTTTGTTTAACAGTATTTTACAAGGGGAGAAGCTCCAACATCTTGGAAGAAAGCTGTGTGGCTGTGCTACCTAGAGATGGCAAAGACAATTCAGACTCAGCTTCATACAGACCCATTTCAATTTTAAACCAGGACTATCAAGTATTGATGTCTATACTAGCTAAAAGAATGGCAAAGGTGTTGCAAAAAGTGATGGATATGGATCAGTGTGGTTTTGTGGATGGGAGGCAAACATATGACAACATTAACAGAACAGTGATGATCCTGATCCAGAGGTAAGCATAACATTAGAAAATGTATCTGTTGTGGGGGGGGGGGGGTTGAGGCAGAGGAAAAATTGACAAAGTGAGCTGGGATTTTATGAGAGGATGTTGGAAGGATTTGGATCCCCTGATACAATAACAAGGTTAATTATAAAGATATATGAAGGATCACAGGCAAGAATTAAAGTGGGAGGGTTCTCTCAGATAAACTTTATACTTAGAGCCACTGGTAAAGAAAATAAGAGACTCAAAAATACAAGGATATAATTGGTATTGTAATCAAAAAAGTTTCCTTTATTTGTAGATGATATCATTTTGTACCTGATAAACCCAGAAAAGGACATTTCAGTGTTGTGGAACATTTTGAGACAGTTTCAAGTCTTTTTGGGATATAAAATTATTGAAGATAAAACAAAGGCTATAGTCATAAATTATGTACCCACGCATTAATTGGTTCAGCAATACCCATATTTACGGGGACATGATAAGATAATTATTTAAGAGTATGTATTAAAAATGCTTATGTTAATGGCAGCCAAGAATATGTGGGAAGAGATTAAGTAAAAGATAATACAAAAATTGAGAAACTGGAAACTGTTCTTTATGGACACAGATAGTAAGATACAAGCAGTGAAAATGTTTTTAGTCCTTTTAGGCTTGAATATGGACCAGGCATATTTTTCATCAACCCAAGGAGAAGTTGTGGACAATAAATAATAAAGAACTGAAGGAATTTATCTGAGAGGGAAGGAGGGCCAAGAGTTAAGTGGGATAAGTTGATCCTTTCAATACAACAAGGTGGTTTAGGTTTACCTGATTTGAAGGGATATTTTGGAGCTGCACATGCAAAGCTCATATACATAACATAAGCACAAAGTTATAATTCAAATTGGAAAGGGATGATGGAGAAGCAAGGTGGAAGTTGGATGTAGATCCTTAAGGAGAATAATGAACTCAGCCAATACAAGAATAGAGAAAGGACATGTTGCCAGTAGAGATACAGAAATAGGCAAGAGAGAATGGAATTTACTGGAAAAATCTGGCAAAGGAACCAACATATTTGGAGCAAATAACTCAAACAGGAAAGGTAACAAAGTGGGATGAGGCAAAGAGGACATTTGGATCAAAGGCTAGAGACTGCCTTCCATACCAGAGGCTGATCTCAGAGTGCAGGCAAAGAAAAAGGGATACAGGAATTTTAAATGAAAGACCTGCTCTGGTACAGTTTACCATTGAATCTAGAGCAAAAGCAGCTGTTAAAAAGAGTTATTTAGTAGGGCATATAAAATATTACATGATAACTATAAGAATCAATCAGCGGAGGTTAGAAAAGACTGGGAAGAGAGACTGGAAAAGCAATGTACAATAAAACAATGGGAAGACATATGTAGAGCTCCCAAGTATGCAACCAAGACCAGAAGGTTTCTGATCTTTGTTTGGAAGTGTTTGCATAGGTATTTTTATACCCCAATCAGACTTCAAAGAATTTTTCTTTAGGTAGATAGCAAATATTGGAAGTGTGAGGAAGATGAAAGAGGTAACTTGAAACATGTATTTTTGAAAATTCTCTATCAGAAATATTGGGTGAGCAAATTGCTGTAAGTAAGGAAATGATTCTTTTGAGCTGGGATACAGGATCTGAATTGCCTAGACATTGTAAGGCCTAATTAAGTTTAATTCTGATGGCTGCCAAAAAAGCAATTACTAGAAAAGAGAAATCAAAGTACACACCAACTGTATTTGAGATAATGAATATTATAAAAGAGATAAAAGATCTGGAAGAGGGATCTTTAGAAAAGGGAAGGAACAAATTACACAGACATAAATGGAAACTGTGGGAATAATGTATGCATAATAATGTTCAGGAAGAGGAGTGAGGTTTGCAGGAAGGCAGGAATTCAGCAATTTTTTTGAATGTTGGACTGATGATAGCAGCAAACAAAATATATATGATATATATTGTCCAACAGTTCATATGCGGAAAAAGGAACAAAAACGGCTTCAACGGTTTCCAAACACCTCAAGAAACAGATACTTGTTCAAATAACACTTAAGATTCTCAGTATACTGAGAGTCTTAAGTGTTATTTGAACAAGTATCTGTTTCTTGAGGTGTTTGGAAACCGTTGAAGCCGTTTTTGTTCCTGTTTCCGCATATGAACTGTTGGACATTTATTATTTGTTATTTGGAAACGGGGACGCTACTTGCCTGGAGCTGCATTATTGCTTGTGGGATGATATATATTGTATTTAAATAGAAAATGTTAAATTGGTTTGTTTTCTTTTCTGTTAGTGTATGTTTGCTTTTGTCTTGAGTAATAATTTAATAAAGGTGTTTTAAAAAATACTGGTTGAGCAAATGGTTGTCACTAAGGAAATTATTTTGTTTGAGCTGGGACTCAGGATCTGATTTACCTAGATATAATAAGGCCTTATTAAATTTAATTCTGTTGGCTGGCAAAAAATCCTTACTAGAAAATGGAAATTAAAGTATAGACCAACTGTATTTCTTTATATTGAATACTATAAAAGAGATAAAAGAACTGGAAGTAGGATATTTAGAAAAGGGAAGGAGCAAATTACATAGATGTGATGTCCAGACAATATCCCACTGAACTGCCACCAAATAATATGATGTCTCCCACTATCCTGGGTCAGTAACTAAGGAGCTTCAACCCTCACTACTGACTCCAATGTGAGATTGTCACTTAAACAGGAGTAATATTTCACAATTTTCCTCTAATAGCACAACAGGAACATGCTCTATAATCTGGAACTGGACTGTATACTTCTGTCCACCTTTAATGTAACTCCTTATTACACTATTCTGAGCAATGTGTCCCAATTTATGACCTATGATATACTCACACTTAAATAAATTAAATCACACACATCCAAACACTTCTGGGAAAACTTGACACAGATTTCCAGCTGTATCCTTTGCCCAAAATAATAAGGTACATGCTGCCCCAATCAGAGTGTCTTCATGCCCTTATAAAGGGGTGCCCAATTATGAAAATTAAATATTAAAACAAATAGCAAATGACCTAAGCAATCAGGCTTTTGGACTGGCCTGAGAAGTTATCAAGGCAAGTATAAGCACTCTCCAATCATTAAAGAAAACATGGATTGGCCAGCCACAGTGTAAGTTAATAAAATATTTAATAATGCTTAAATGTTTAAAAATAACAGTAATTTCCAATAAACAAACATATCTCAATCACCATTAAAATGAAACCAATACTAAAGGACAGAAATCCAACATTTATAAAAACTCTATGATCTATCAGATTAGTTATAATTTCCTAACTAACTAAAGAGCACTGTCCCTGATCTAAACTAAATTACTACAATAGAGCAAAGGCAGGCTTACAGTTCTTGGTGAGTCCTTTTGGGTATCCACTGCACAGTACATCTGTGAACAACTCACAACTGGCTGTTAACTGACAACTAACAACTGACTTCTGTAACTGACAACTGACTTCAGCAGACTCTTGTATAGACTAGCCTAACTGCCACAACTTTTCTAGGTCTAATTTTCATTTCACATTTTGAAAATCCACCAACAGCTGTTTACTAAAGTTCCTTCCTGTCTTTCAGCTTCTGACAGTAACACATAGCAATTGTCAACACTCTGATGACATCTGCAGATCAGCTGAATCTGAGACAGTTTGCCTTTAGAATCTTTCTTCACAAACATGCACAATGTAAAAGGATGCTGTTCAAGTCTTTAAAACACTGTGTACAAACATCATAAATCAACATGCAAGATCTTATTTACAATATCATAGCTAGTCATGCTGGCATATAATGCACAGGTTAATCTGAAATTATGTACAAAACCTCAGCCAGAGATGCTAGCACAAATAATGTATAATTTGTTCACATTTCTTCCCCCCACCCATGATTCAAGCACAGATTTCAAGTGACCCTTGAAAACTGACGCTTGAGAAAAATGGGTCTGTCTAGGAATATCAACCCACTCCTCTCCTGGGCAATCCATTTTCACTGGCATTATTAACCCCACTGCAGCATTCTTCTCCTTCTGAGGAAACTTGGCTGAGCACAGCCCCCACCCAACAATCTGAAGCATCCACTTGCACAACAAACTCTTCACTATAATCTGGGCTGGCTAACACAGGGGTTCCTTCCAAAATCTCCTTAAGTTTTTGGAATGCCTGTTCACAATCTGTGGTCCACACTACCTTATCTGCTTTACTTTTCCTAGTTAGATCAGTAAGGGATGCAGCCCAAACCTCTCAACCTGGAATCATAAAGAACCTGGACAAAGGCCCATGAGAAATAGGTACAACTGAACAAAAATCTGTATGCTGATTAACATAAAATTTGCATATACAATTCTGTAACTCTGCCCACTCCGATGGAATTGTGGGATATATACCTCTCAACCTCTTAGCACAACAAGGCTGAACAAAGCCTAAAATAATGGGTTACAAAGGCCCAAAAACAGGAAAATATTTAAAATATTTCTCTTATAAACTTAGAAAGTTGCTAGAATAGTATGTTTTGTGTTAGCATGAATTTTCTGAAGGATATAAAGTCTGAAACTGAAATGTGTGCCATTAGTTAGCAACTTTAGTCCTCAGTGATTTGTCAGAAAACCACAAATTTTGTGAAGAGCAGACTTAAAATATGAACCAGAAAAGAGGACATTCTGTGAAAATCTAGGTGGTTAAGAGGTATGCCAATGAGACAAACATATTCTACATCAACTCAACATTTTTACATATTATAAAAAGCACCTCATTAGACATTCAGTTAGAAAACCTGCTTCTGTGCATCACAATTACATCCATACTTGGAGAGCATCTCATGCCTTATTACACAAGAGCACTTCATGGTCTCTTAGAGGAAGAGGACTCTGAAGAAGATTTTAAATAGCTCACAGGAGGTCTGAGGATCTTCTTTCTAGCTGTGTGTATCTGACAGGCCTTAAGGCCCTAAATTCAGAAGCAAACAATTCTGTCATGAGTGTATGCACTATTCTACTGAATGTCACTAAAGCAAACACCAAGGAATGCCATATTTTATGAGGATGACAAAAACAATAGGGCTGACACTAGCAGTAGTATCAATGTCAGGTCCCAGAGCATGTAACTTAGCAACTGCACCACCAAAAGAAATGGTGGCACTGGCATTGTCACCAGAAACTCATTACATGATCAATACTGGTGTCAGAAAACTTGATGTTGAAACTACAGGACTCTGCAGCATCACAGATGTACACAGTACTGACTCTGGAAAAGGGATGTCATTGTAGACACCCATGATAATACAAATGCTGGAGGCATGACAACCAACATTTTTCCTAAGTCCTAGTCTCCTGCTTGTTGGACAAATGCATCACAGCACCAGTAAGGCTAAATTACGGACTGGTAAGGGTTGAGGAGAAAAGGAATCCCACAGGCATCCTCTTCATGCTTTGTGACTAAAGAAGTATGATGTGGGGGTATCAGGCCATCTGCCATGAGTTTTCACTATAGTCTCTGTCATCTTGTTATATACGTGATGACAGGCAAGGCACAAGAAGGGCTAGAACTTGGTGAACCTGTTCTTGATATCTCTAGCAGATCAGGTAAGACTCTCCGTCAAAGACAAATCACTGAAGACAGAATTACTGTCAACAATGTAATAGTTTCTGACAAAATGTCAGTAGTTTTAACTAGAATTTTAGTAAAAGCTGCATTTCAGCGAAGCAACAAAAGTCAAATGAAGCAATATCCACAATAAACAAATACAATTTCAATTAACCTCCTTCTGATTTTAAGAAGGAAGAAGGACAAAACTCCCTGCTTTGCAGATTAACTACTATAAACTCCTGTTTAACTGAAGAAGGGGTTGAAGAGCCATAGAGCTTGCTAGACTCTAAGTGCAGGACACCAGCTAAGGCAGCAGTGAAGGGGTTTTACAATTCACTGCTGTATCTGCACTACCAACCAGTGTGTGTGGGTGGGGGGGGGGGCAGTTTTCCTTAAATTTAGATGGACAGATGTGTGTATGGGGGGGTGTAATGTTATGCATCTTGTTAATGCACTTTGATCTTTGTATGTATCCTATGCATTCTCACTTTGGTCTGTACACTGATTTCCTTGCTGCTGTCATAGCGAATGCAAACTGACCTTTGCCATGCCACCTTCTATACATTTGTTTCATTCTAAACTTTATCACTGATTTGTTTTACCTATGCCTTCAATTGCAGCTCTCAACTGCATCCTGATCCTCCTGGCCTGGAGCTGGGTCTCTGGGGTCTGAGCTGGGATGGGAATGGGATTCCTGAATTTCCTGGAGTTGCAGCAGCAGACGCTGGGCAGCCACGGACCAGTCCGGGATTATGGATTCTGCACACAACTTGAACTTGCACTGCAGCAGCAGCAGCACTTCAGGCAGACATTAGTCAACTTACTTATCTTTACTCATTATTATTAAATATTGAAAGAAAACAGGCTCAGCTTTACAGCTCCTGCCTGCTCTGTTTTCTATGTGTGTGCTGTGCTGCTGAGTGCTGATGCGAATGAATGTCACTCAATCAAAATTAATGTAGTGGCTAGACTAGTAAGTAAGACTCCGAGTCTACGAATGAACGTAAATACATAAAAAAAAGATAAACAAACTTTACAGACAGTCTGAGCCCTATTCCTATAGGCTGGCAGTCTCCTTCATAAAGCTGACATCATTAAGCATACACTGCACATGATGTCATCAGCAACAACTTAAAAAAAAAATAAATAAATAATATTCAAAAATGAGAATTAAAGGGGCCACTTGGGAATTCATGGCACTCCATTACTTGGACCTCAAAACTGGTAAATACCAAGGAATTCAGTATGGTTGAGAGGTATGATGCAACCACTGCACCAAAACTGGACACAAATTTCCCACAGTACCCCGCTGACCCTAGAAATGCTATCACTTGCTTTTTAGTAAAAGGAACTGGTCATGCTTGAATAGCTTCCACTTTGACAGGTTCTGGCCTAATCTTACCACTACCCACTCTGTGTCCTAAGTAAGTGACGTCTGCCACACTCACCTGGCACTTACTGGGTTTGGTTAACTTTGCCCTTTTAAACTGGTCTGCCAATGCCTGTAGCATAGTCTTTAATGTAGAGTTTAACCTCTTCACAAGACCATTAGCCTGGGGATTGTAGGGGGTGTTCTTTACATGTTTCACTCCACAACTCTTCCACAAACAAATCAGCAGGTTTGATATATATAGTTGGCACTTTGGTCAGTCAGTCTCTCCCTTGGAAAATCTACCATGCTGAAAATTTCTAGCAAAGCACTTGCCACCTTTTCTATGTTAATATCAGCTGCAAAAGTACTATTAGGGACTATAGCTAAAAGTGACAGACAGTAAGCTCTAGGCCCTACCAAATGTCATACTACCTCACCTTCCAGCCCTCCCTTAGGAGTCCACTTTCTATACAGTAAACCTTCCTTCTCTGCCTCAATATCACCTGCACAAGGAATATCAGGGACCAAAACTAGAAGTGGCAGATGGTACGCTCTAGGCTCTACCAACAGCTGTACTACCTCACTTTCTAGCCGTCCCTTATGAGTCCACTCTTTATACAACAAATATTTGTTCCCGTATACAGACATCCCTCCTCCTTGAGCCTCATGTGCTTCTTTAGCCATCTCCCTCAAGCTTTGTAATGTAGGGTCCATAGGTTGAGCCTATCTCAGCTCTACATTTGCAACCTTCTCAAGCTCCCCTTTTGCAGGAAGCCTAGTAACTTCCAACAGCTGTACCTCACTGTCAGTCTGCTTACTATCACTCTCTTCCATCTTTGAAGTCACCATGTCCAAGAGAATATCAGTACCTCCCAGCAGCTGTGGCTCACTTTCACACTTACTACTACAGGACAGCTACTTCTCTGAAGCAGCTACCTCACCAATCACAGCTTCTATTATGAGCTCTAGCTGGGTCTCCCCCAGGATACTGGACCTACATGCCTGTCTCCAAGCTTGACTATTTGACTATGTATCACTGCATGCACACAAGGCACTGCATCATCACAATCATTCCCTATCAGGTCATCTGCAGGAATATCCTCAAACACAAGGTCCCATTCCACAGGAAGCTTGGTAATGTCTGACAGCTGTAACTCACTGTTAATATAGGTACTATCACTCTCTTCCATCCTTGAAGTCAACATGTCCAAGGGAATATCAGTACCCAGCAGCTGTGGCTCACTTTCAGTCTGGTACTATCACTCACTTCCATCCTTGCAGTCACTGTATCCAGGGGAACATCAGTACCTACTAGCAGCTGTGGCTCACTTTCAGACTTATTGCTACAGGGTAGCTCCTTTTCTGCAACAGGCACCACACCATTCCCAGCTTTAGCTTTGAGATCTGTCTGGGTCTCCCCCAGACTACTGGACTGCATGTCACTGCATGCACACAAGGTACTGCATCATCAAAGTAATTCCCTATCAGGACATCTGCAGGAATATCCTCAAACACACCTACCTGCTTGCTTCCTCTTCCACCCTCCCAGTCAAGATGAACTCTAGCTAAAGGTATTTGGAATGAAGTCTCTCCCAAAGCTCTGACTAGAGTGGACTGTCCAAGCAAGTACTGCTCTTCTCTAACCACTGCAGACCTCACAATGGTTATATTAGAATGTATGTCTCTCTTAGCAGTAACCTGTTTAGCACCTGCTAAGACAGGATATCAATTTTGGTGATAGATTGGCACCCCTGTTGTTTCCAAACAACTACCCACTGGCAGTTTGTCACTGTCACTTGCTGGCTCCCTCACCGTTTGTTTCTCACCTTGCCTCATTGGACATTTGACTGCTACATGGCCCCTCTGGTTACATTTCAAACATCTAATCCCCAATTGTGTACTTGGACTTGTGGTTTCTCCTGTTACTGGTGTACTCTGTTGGAGTGGTTTAGTTCCTTATGTCCATGTGCAGCACCAGGCATCCCTTCCTTATGCATTGGTGCTCTGTTTGCTAAGTAGAGATCCTCTTTTCTCCCCAACTCCTCGACAGAGTTACACTCTAGGTGTGCTAACCAGATTCTCATGTCATCAGGCAAAGTACTGAAGGCTTGTTTCCTTACCAAAAGGTCTGCCAATCCCTCAAAAGTTGTGACCTGACACCCACCCACCCATCTGTGAAAGTAAGTACTTAAATCAGCAATATAATCACATACACTTTCACCTGCCTTGCATCTGTGTTCATGAAACTTGCTTCTATAAACTTCAGGTGTTAGTTTAAAACAATCTAAAAGACAGTTTTAAACTTTAACATAATTCAAACAATCTGCATCATACAGTTTTGACATGGCCCGGACAGCTTTACCATGTATTAAGGAAGTCAGGAGCTGAAAATAGAGCTCACAGTCAACATCATACTGTCTTCATACCCTCTCAAGTATATGGATAAAACATACCCTCTCAAGTATATGGATAAAACTATCAAAGTCATCCCCATCCCTGTATTGAGGAAAAAGTTTACTGACCTTTACAGATTCTTGGGTCTGGTTATTCCCTTCCCTTTTACCTCCATGACTCTTAAAGGGTAAGAAGCTCCACTTCATGCCGTTGCTGTCTCTCATGTTTCTTGGCTTCTAAATGTCTCAGTCTATCTTCAGTCTCAAGACATTTGGTCTCCAGTTCATATTGACGCTGCTTCTCCTCATCCTCTAGACATCACATTCTCTCCTTGGCCTCCAGTTCCAGTCTCCTTAACTCTAAATGGATTCTCAGGTCCCCTGAAGAAATTGTGGACCGTCATGTCTCTGCAGGCTGCACATCCCCAATACCAAACTGGATATCCTTCAAACGGCTGGTCTGAGCTGAGGCTGCAACTAAGGCTGAGATCATTGCTTCCTTGGTCATGTTGGCATGCACCAGTCCTCTGGCTTCACACTTCTAAGCCAAATAGTTCTTTGTCAGCTTACTATAGTCTTCTGCTGACATCTTTGCCTGCTGTCCCTGACTAACTAACTAAAAATAAATAAAACTGATGGACTGAGATTCTGTATGTTGAGAGTGCACACCTTAATGATAACTACACACAGGCTACTGAAGTCAGGTTAAAAATCCCACACCACTGGCACCAATGAATGTGATGTTCAGACAATATCCCACTAAACTGCCACCAAATAATGTAATGCCTCCCACTATCCTGGGTCAGTAACCAAGGAGCTTCAATCCTCACTACTGACTCCAATGTGAGACTGTCACATAAACTGGAGTAATATTTCACAATTCCCCCCTAGCAGCACAATAGGAACATGCTCTATAATCTGGAACTGGACTGTACGCTTCTGTATACCCCTAATGTAACTCCCTAGTGCACAATTTGGAGCAATGTGCCCCAGTTTAAGACCTCTGATATACTCACATTTAAATAAATTAAATCTCACACATCCAAACACTTCTGGGAAAGCCTGACACAGATTTCTGGCTGTGTCCCTTCGCCAAAATAATAAGGTAATGCACTGCCACCAATCAGAGTGTCTTCATGCCCTTCTAAAGGGTATCCAATTATGAAAATGAAATATTAAAACAAATAGTAACAAATGACCTAAGCAGCCAGGCTTTTGGAGTGGCCCGGGAAGTTCAAGTATAAGCACTCTCCAATCACTAAAGAAAACGGATTGACCAGCCACATTGTAACTTAATAAAAATATTTAATAGTGAGTAAAATGATTAAAATTATAAAACAGTAATTTCCAATACACAAATAGATCTCAATCACCATGAAAATGAAATCAATACTAAAGGATAGAAATCCCATAATTTAGAAAAACTCTAACTGATCTATCTGATTAGTTATAATTTCCAAACTAACTAAAGAACACTGTCCCTGGTCTAAACTAAATTACTACAACAGAGCAAAGCAGGCTTACAGTTCTTGGTGAGTCCTTTTGGATATCCGCTGCACAGTATACATCTGTGAACAACTCACAACTGGCTGTTAACTGACAACTAACAACTGACTTCTGTAACTGACAACTGACTTCAGCGGGATCTTTTATAGACTAGCTGTCACAACTGTTCTGCTTCTAATTTTTATTTCATATTTTGAAAATCAACCAACAGCTGTTTACTACAGTTCCTTCCTGTCTTTCAGCTTCTGATAGTAACACATAGTAACTGTCAACATTCCGATGACATCATCTGCAGATCAGCTGCATCTGAGACAGTTTGCCTTTGCAATCTTTCTTCACAAACATGTGCCATTAGAAATGTAAAAGGACACTGTTCAAGTCTTTAAAAGATTCTGTACAAACAAATCATAAATCAACATTTAAGAACTTATTTACAATATCATAGGTAGTCATGCTGGCATATAATACACGTTAATCTGAAATTATGCCTAAAACCTCAGGCATACATGCTAGCACAAAAAAAACAGTGTCTAATTTCTTCACAACAAAAATAAATGGAAACTGTAGGAAAAAAAAAACATTCAGAATAATGTTGAGGAGTAGGAGGAGTGAGATTTAAGGGAAGGCAGGAATTTAGCAATTTATGTAATGTTGGACTGATAATAGTCACAAAGAAAGAAAATGTATGTGATGTTTAATATATATAAATGGGAAAATGTTAATATGGCTTGTTTTCTTTTCTGTTAATGCATATTTTCATATATCTTAAGTGATACCGTAGTCCTTAATTACTACCTAAATAGTAATAGCCTCTTTCTTTAAGATGCAATTGTAATTCAGTGCTGCATGTTGATTGGATGATTATTGTATTTAAGAGGTTATTCTAACTGTCGAACATTCTTTGGTCTGATAAAGCTTATTATTGAAAGTGCGTTACCTACATTTGTACAAAAAATAAAGAGTGTATGTACTGTTCACTGCATGGTTGTTCTATTACCTTATACTGTTTTGGACTACTTTTGATTATAATTTGTGATAAAGGAACACTTGTCCTGTGGGATGTTCTCTGCTTTTTCGCCTATATCTTAAGTGATAGTCTAATAAAGGTGTTTTAAAAAACAAACTTACACCCTTAAAAATCAGTTTTCTTAAGTAACCTTGTAACTATGCAAAGGCTTTCAGTGAGCACTCTCAAGCCAACTTTAAGTTTGTGTTATTAATTCTGGATTATCAGCAGAAACATTTCATAGTAGGCCAGATGATATCTCAGCCTGAGAAAGAAGCTTGCTTTCTATGTATTGAAGAATGCTCACTGTTGTCAGTAACCATATGATAATCTCTCTCCAAAGAGCTACTAAACAGAATGTGAAGCTATTATGCTAGTATACTATACTGTTGTCATATGACATGTACACTTAAACTGACAGTTGGAATACGAGTACCAATGCAGCTGTGCCATCCAGACAGGGTACCTAGAAGATCATAGTATTTGGGGTGTTCTCCGACAGTTACAATTTAATGTTATTTGGTATGATACAAGGAGTCATGCTACTAGTTCTTAGGAAGAGGTATAAGAGATATGAAAATTAGTTTACTAGACCTCACTGATGTACACCCTGGTGAATTATAGAATGCCACACCCAACAGATCAAATTTCATAGAATACTGAAGTAGTCAAACATGATGTGCCAAAACACCACAATGCCTGTTATATATTATAAATGATGAATCAGCCAAAAGATTTGAAGTTATCGTCATGAAAGTCTTCATTTACCACCACATTCCCATGTGAGGGACTGTGACTCACTCCACCTCTCTAAAATTACATTCTCTCCCACAGCCAAACTACCTTGGAGATGAAGGAATAATTTGCTTTTTACTGCAATAAACAAATTTCTTTACACAAAGTTGCTGTGATTGTGGGGGTGTATAAAACTGACTTTAGCTACATTGTTTACTAAATACTATCCAGTATGAATAAGTCAAATCTGCATTACTATGTTTTTAACCTTAAAGAATTATTTACCTAGTTTAGGATGTTGCAGTTTGCACATCTGCATATTCAGTATTATGTACTTTCTTGATTGCACATTCTGCATTGTAGAATTCAGTACTGTTTATGTCAGCAAGGTCTAGTAGAAGTATTTGAAAATGCTCCAGGTCATTGTAAGGAAGTAATCTTAAGAACATAAAAATGGAATTGCAATCAGAGAGAAGACCAAAAACGAGGCATAAGCCAAAAATAAAAAATTAGCTAAATAGTGTATTTTGGACAACCAGCTGTTAACTTAGGCTGTTGCTTAAATATTTTTGTGCTGAGACAGTTTTAAAAAATACTGTTTTGATATTGCTGGGGTTAGTTGGACTTGGTCAATGTGTTCTAATAGCTGGATCTCTATTAATGCTTGTTTTGAATAAAATTTCTAAAAAAAATAGATAAAAAATGGAACTGTAGGTTCTAACAAATGGAAGAATGAGCTGCCTCTACCACTAAAATGCATGACACTGAGAATTTTACAAGGCAAATTACCCCTCTTCAAAATAGCTTCTCGAATATATAGACACATTTTAACCAGCATCTACAAAAAGAGAGTCCAAAAGGAAGTGGGTTGTCCATTGTAAGTCATTTAACAGCAGTTCTGAATTTGTTTAGAGAGCTGAACTATTTTCCACTCCACAGTAACCACAAAATATAGAGTATAAAAACTGAATGTAATTATCTGTACCTCCCTAACAACAACATTGCTTCTTTAAGCAAGTCCTAATCAAGGAAAAAAAGAACAGGTCTACTGCTTTTGCACAACTAAATTCTTACTTAGAATACCTGACTCAAATAGGAGAGAGTTTGTGGTTGTTTATGAAAAAATAAGGGGTATTCTTGTCTCACCAACTTAAAGGACAACAACAGGATTCTGTTATTAAATGCCCAACTTCTCTGTCCTTTTTCTCCCTATGTACTGTCCCTGCTATGAATAAACAATGATACACATTTTAAATCTTTTAAATTGACTGTTTCTCTCCATTAGAACAGTTCCTTACTGTACTGTGGTGGTTTCACTTTCAAAAAACTTTTGTCCCACCCTGGAAAAGCTTACTGCAGTCTCCAATTGATTGATGTCATCAAGGCCACTGAATACAGGTAGTTTTCTGCCCAATTCCCTCCCCATACTGACATCACCATGACCATCCTAAAAACCCACCCATGCTGTGATGTCACAGCTCCCTGGTCCTTCCACTACCCATCCAGAAAGTAAAAGCTGGAACAAGAAAACAGTATATGAGTCAAGTCTCCTGCTGAGAGCTGTCAATCACAGCAAGTAACAGATCAAACTACTCTTAAAGGACAACAATGGGATAGCCGTTGTTATTCCTCGACATGCCAGCTTGTCTCTCCCCTCTCACTTCATCCTGTGTCTGAAAATAGTAGTTGCAGCATTAAAAATATCTGATGTCAACATTTTTTCTCACCTAGTACAGTCCGTTCCCATACTGTTTTAGTTTCACTTTTAAAAGTGATTCTCGTGCTGTGCATTAAGCCCCTGCTGTCTCCTAAATCCTGACATCAAGACTGCCAGAAGACTAGAATAGTTGTTTTTCAGTTCCTGCCCTCTAGCTGACATCAGCACTGCCTTATCTGCATGAACCTAATAAATTCCAAACGATCCTCCCCTATTGTGATGTCACCGCTGTGTAATGGCCATCCCACTGCAAGTAAGCACTGTGGAACTCCCTTTCATTGTGCGTGTTCTTACCAGTGGGTTACAAACTGTCAATGAACTACGTGCAGGCTTGGATTCCAGAGCTACTCCTCTATTTTCTTGCAGACATTACAACTGAGGCTTCGTGTAGCATCTCGTGAAAACAATGCTGTAGTGCTGCTGAAATATTTACATGTGCCTTTGTTTGATCAGTCAGACTGCTGCTTGCCATTTCCGTTAGTAGCAGCAGCACTTGAAGCACTACTACAAGCTATTTCTTTGCAAATGCATTGTTGCTGCAGAAAAGAAAAAACCTTGCATCAATTCCTGCCTACCCCCAAGAAAAAAAGAATCATTTTGTTCAGTCTGTCTTGGTTGCTTTTTTCTCTCATTTTTTTTCTCTCCAGCATATTACATTTTATTTTTAATAATCAGATTAGTGCATCTGCAAGTTTTCTGGCTGTTCTGCATAAAGGAAAACTGTTAGGTGTTGTTGCCAGTAGTCATGCTGAAGTCCTAACGATCACTTTTCTTTACTAAAATTTGCAAGTTTAAGCAGGTAAAATGAAAGGGAGCACCTGTGACTATTGATCTTAACAACTAAGAAACAAAATAAATCATAAGTATAGCTGCTGCTGAACGATATGAAGGTTCTTTACAAGGATACTGTCCTGGTATTTGCATTTGCAAGTTTAAAAAAAAAAAAAACGGTACTCTAAAAGTCTTTCGGCTTTTCCCGGTCAAGGGTTGCCACAGCGGAACTCCCATCTGCTAATGACTGGCAGTGCATTTTTACGGTGCCGAGTTGCCAGCCCGACACCCCAACCTTCAAAGAAGGCACGCCCATTCACGCACTCACCTACCTGCATGTCTTAAACGTCAATCGACCATGAGGAGGACATGCAGACTCCACACAGAAGGCGCTCCAGCCAAGAATCAAACTGAAGAACCTCTTGTTGTGAGGCGACAACACTAACAGTTGCACCACCGCAGCCTACTACAGAACAATATACTGTTGAACTGTACCTAAAAATATTAAAGTGATGCTCCCTGACATTTCAGGAAGGAGTTCTTCATAATTTTGACATCTCTTTACAGTTTTGAAAAACCTCTGAAGCCATAACGTTATTAATGCTATGACCCCCCCCCCCAAAAAAAAATGGCAACTTGCAGAACAATGAAATGTAGCTAAAAATAGAAAAGTGATATGCCTTAGCATTCCAGGCAGGAGTTCTTAACACCTGTAACACATCTTCACTTTTAAATTTACATTCCTTTTTGTTTCACTTGCTAATTGTTTTAAAGCTGTTAATGCCGACTAAAAATAAAAAACAAAAATGGGAACATACAGAATACTGGCATTCCAAGCAAGACGTCACAACAACTGTAACTTCTTACACTGAGTTCTTTTTGCAGAGCCACGTTACTTTATTTACTTTTAGAACACTGAAATTATCCTAATCCTGTTAATGCTGATCAAAATCAATATAATATTGCAAAAAAAAGTGATGACCGGGAAGTACAATGAGAGGTCAGTTTCTGTGCATTTTAAATCCCTACACAGAATCTTTCTCTTAAAATAATTTAGCTCTTCTGCTTGTTTACATATGCTTGTTCTTACTTCTGTTGCCAAATCATTACATTTGTGCTTTAAAGAGTTTGTAATACTGAAGTATTTAGTTAATGTTAATCTCTCAGTTCTTCATTACTGCTCTGTTTTTTCCAGACATTGTATCACCTTTTTGCTTTGTTGTCCATGCTCAAACAAATTTGGTGCCAATGTGCTTTTCTTATAAAGTGATAACATGTTAACGATTTCCAGTATCCAGATTTGCCTTAGGTACAGAGTACATAGACAGGTTATGGGGAAACATAGAGATGACAGTAAAGGTCTTTAAAACAAACATTTTTTCAGCCAGGGCCATTTTATGGAAACACTTCTCACCCTCACATCATTCAGTTATCCATGATTTTACTTTTACATTTGCTGTGTGTTTTCAAAAAGAGTATGATTAGAGTTAACAAATACTGATATGCCATAATGTTCTACACCTTTCTCCCCAGGAAATGCATGTTACATTACGCCTTCTTGTTCTTTCAGCTTTTTAGAAAGGATGATAACTCTTAAATCATGTTCATGATTTGGGACACATCCCTGTTTATTTTTAACTATGTCCTTGATTCCAAAGATAAGGTATTAAGACTTTTTTTTCTTTTTTAAAAACATGTTTATTGACATCTCACATAGGAAAATCACAGCAGTACATATTCAATTATTAAAGAGAAAACAAACCATTGCAACATTCTTTTCATTTGAGTACGGTGTACAGATGTGATTTCTGTCTTAATTATTTCATTTAACATTACACAGATTTCTCATATCCTACCATCCCTAAATATCACTTCTCCTAAACATTATTCTGTATGATGTTCCTCATACCTCTCAACCTCTTAACAAAAGAAATCTAGACAAAACCTAAAATAATTAGGGGGCAAAGGCCAAAAATTTGGGACAGATTTTAAATATTGCTCTTATAGACACAGAAAGTTGCTAGAATAACAGCATTTTGTCTTAGCATCCATTTTCTGAAGGAAATAAACTCTGAAACTCACATGTATGACATTATTTAGTTATTTCAGTCCTCTGTGATTTGCCAGAAAAACACAAATTTTATGAGGGATAGGCCAAAAATATCAGGCAAAAATCAGGATATTCTGCGAAAATCAGGACAGTTGAGAGGTATGAATTGTTCCTACAGAGTCCATTAATTTCTATGTGGTTTACTTCTTCCTTTTTCCAAAATCCTACCTCCATTTCTTGTATGTCCTTTATAATATTCAATAATTCTGTTACAGTTGTTTTTTTTTTTTTTTTTTTGTTTGTTTTTTTTTCAGTTTCATATTAATTGCTTTTTTGGTGTGTCTAAAATATTAAGACTTGTCTCTCACTGTTGCACCTTTCAGTTTCTGGGCACAGAATTGGTTGGGTAAATAAGTCATACTCCATGTGGTACATGTATTTTTGATGCCCCGGTATGATATATCCTTCCATGCTTGGTAACATTTATCACCTTTATCAGAACTGCACCAAGTACTGTGTGTACCTGGCCAGATGCCACAAATATACACAACAGCAGCTTAGGTTGTGCCATCAGACTGCATGTTTTTATGAAAGAAAGGGGAGTACACTGCTGCAGACCAGTGATTCAAATCCATACATCACATCTATAGTAAGCAGATGTCAGAAGTGAAATATGTAGCTGTAAGGTGTACTTATTAACTACTTAGCCATGGTCACTAAGACACATTGCTGAAGTTTGACCTTAGACCCACTCAGATATTTTTTCCATTCCTTTGCAAGTCACCTGGTATTACCTGCTTTCCAGTTTAGTATAAATTAACATTTATTTTTATATTGACAATTTGATGAAATAATACTGTCTAAGAATGAGAAGCATGGGCCAGCTATACTACCTTCTGGTTCCGTAGGGAAAAAAAAACAGTAGTTTCGATAGTGTTTCTTGAAGTGCTCTACATACTACTATAATTTTCTTTCACACAGCACACAGTATTTCTTTAAGTAACAAATGAAATGAAATCAAATACTACTAGACTTGTTGTTGTTTCTTTCGTCTTTTCCCGGTTAGGGGTCGCCACAGCAGAACTCCGGTCTGCTAATGATTGGTAGTTGATTTTTACGTGCCGAGTTACCAGCCCTGATGCACAACCTTCAACTAAGGTACATCCATTCATGCATGTCTCCACGCAGAAGATGCTATAGCTGAGAATCGAACCAGACAGCGTCTTACTGTGAGACGACAACGCTACTGCAGCACCACCACCGTGGGTCCAAATACTACTAGACTACTTATTTAAAATTGGAGATCAGAAATGTATAACTTTTATTTATCAATACTATGATGCAACGGTGTGTTCCATAAGTAATCTTTCATTCACCCACAGGTATAGTTAAAATGGGGTGAAAGGGTCTCTGTCCTAGGCACAAGGTGTTATGGGGACACAAACAGTAGATGCCAAGGAGGTGGTAGTACAGCAATGGCACTCAGAAATGGATATCAATATTCTAGTTGCTGTTATGGGCAAAGTACTTGGAGTGTGGCATTTTAACTGTAGTAAGCCAATTAATACATTTGTAGCAAGAGTCTGATACAGTCTGACAGTTTATTTTGTTTTGGTCCACAACTTTGAGGAGACTTTCCTTTTTCTGACCCTCAACTTAGTTTTGAGGAGGGGGCACAGGACATTAGATAACCTAGCTATCGTTCTGCACTCTTCACATGTAAAACAAATTCCTCACTTTTAAGATTTTTAAGATGTCCTACTTAACATTACAAGGTTATAGCACTTGCCACATCAGCTCTTCTCTGCAGATTAGTTAGTGTATCGCATGTGTTAAGTTTGTGCATAATGTTCTTATATGCATCATTGCCACCTTTCCAATCCAGTACAGTCTACTGTGTTTCCCCGGTGCACAAATACTAACTGAATTTCTAAGCCAAAACATTGATACTGTGTGGTAGTTAACACACAAGTACTGGAAGCACAAATTTCACTTTTTTTTTTCTGTTTCCAAAAAGTGTGCCACAGTGAAGCCAGTGAAACGTCCTGATACAAATGTCACTGTAACATTAACAGTCTAAAGTCAAACCCCGGGTCTTGTTCTCCATTTTGTTCAAATATAACAGGTCATGCACTTCGACTCTGAGGACTGGTGGCAAAGTCATTTTACATAAATGTGCAACCTGTCAGTTCTCAGTGCTGACAGCATACACTGTGGCCTCCAAGGCCATTCACCCCTCTAAAGGTGTTTGTTACAGAGGCACTTGTATCATGCTGGAAGGGTACATTTACAGATCAGGGCAATGTATCTCAAACAAATTTGTAAAACATATTGGTCTTACTCATTTGAATAAAGTGAACCCTTTGCATTATCCTCCACTCCCAGTCATTTTATCAGTCAGTACTACCCTAGAGGTTGTCATACTGTCTATATTATTTGACTGAATGTCAAGAAATATTTAGCAGTACATCTTCAAAATTTAATTGAAACCATTT
Source organism: Protopterus annectens (assembly GCF_019279795.1). Classification (NCBI taxonomy): domain Eukaryota; kingdom Metazoa; phylum Chordata; order Ceratodontiformes; family Protopteridae; genus Protopterus; species Protopterus annectens. Next base: position 659,585,186 of record NC_056727.1, on the reverse strand, counting down.
GCTGTGCTGCCTGCCTTCTACTACTATCCATCTTGGCATCAGAACATCAGAAAACAAAAACTTAAAAACAGAACAAATATGCTTATTTTGATTTCTTTTTGCACTTATGCTTCTTAGTCGATTCCCAGTTGTGCATACTAGTTATACTGCTTGGTAACAGGCAATGCATACCAAAATGTTTGCATATGTTGAACATGTTCAAGAACAGATCCTTCAGTTTTGCCCATAAAATGTAGCCATTGTGTTTGAATACATTGAAACATACTAAGATGCTGATTCCTTCACTTTATACAGTTATTTCTTAGCTTTGATTTTCATTTTGTGTCTGTCTTGATACACTTTTGCAAGTATTTTACCTTTGGAATTGCAACAGTTTACCAATTTCAATTTCAGCATAATAGATACAATACTTAGCAGCTTCTGCCAGAGATATATGTAACAACTTTTGATTAAGTATCATGCTTACTGAAAGAATTACATGTGCTGCATACTGAAAGCATAAAATAGGTGGTGATTCTCTTTTATTTGTATTTCTTGTAACTTGTTTATACCACTGTTATCGTTCAACCCAATCAAAAGGTCTGCAGCTGCATAGTTTGGTGATAACGCTCACACCGCCATCATTTGATCATCATCTGAAGAAGTACAGTTGCAATCTTCTTTGCTGTGCTATGTTGCAACACCACCACCCACCACCATCATCAATTTGCACCTGGAACATTATAGCCTGTCTGGCAATTCTCTTATTCCTTGATGAACTGTGATCCTGCACTCTGCTCATCGAAACAAACCAGCACGGTTTCCTTTTCCCTTACTTAGGGATGCAGGCCTGATGAGAACAGGTCCAATGAGTTACATAACATTAAATAAAACAGTAGTATAGATGTAATGAAAAAGCAAATATACATGCAATTTGACAGTGGAATACCTAGGATACAATAAAACATGGAGTCACCAGTGATATAAAAACAAAAGGAAATTAAAAAAATGATGATTAAATGTGACAGTTAGTATATACAAAAGTATTAGAAGCATAGTCTGCTATGTTAGTAAATAAATAAATAAAGATGATAAAAGTCCACCCCAAGAATGGGGAGAGGGCAAGTGTTGAAAGGGTATGGATAAATAGTATGATGAATGGTTAGTAAGAATGAAAAGTATTCTTTGACATAGATCATGCAAGAGAGTTGCATGGGCATAGCCATGAGTTTGAGAAATTATTTGACAGAGGATTTAAATACACAGAGGCTAGATTTAATTCTGATGAATTTTGGATATAGTTACATAGTTTGGCTATGTAGTGTGAGTATCGGCTTTGTCCCATACTTTTTTGGTTGATAGATTTCAACCAGGCTTTTGTCCTGAGAGTACAGATGGAGATTTGGGACATAATTATGAAGTACTGAGGAGATAGAAGAGCAGGTTTAGAGGGGTTATGTAGTATTTTACGGGTTGGATGAAGTTACGTGTGGGTAGGTTGGTGCGAGGGTTCTAACCACTTGACGGCACTCAATCACAGCAATGATGAGCTCTATGTGGCAGGTTAGCTGCATATCTAGCTATGTTATTATAGCATTAATCCAGTTGTGATTTAAGAGAGATCTGGATGTTAGCCAAAATATGTGAGCCATAGAGAAGAGAGGGTAAAATGTGTTAGCAAGGGTGATTGCACTAGAATGAGTAACGATTATTATTATTTTATCATTTATTTATTGTCTCTGTACAGCAGACTAAGCTTTTGATGATTTTTTTTTTTTGTTTACATAGTTTTGAATGTGTAAGCTGTCATCTATGACAACTCCAAACAACCTGCTATGGTTAACTACTTTAATAGTTGTATTGTCTAGAGAAGTAATGTGGAAGTTACTTTTAGCATTGGCAAGTGACTTTGGAAAAATAGTAGTAGTTTAGTCTTCTTAGGCTTAAGTAGAAGTTGGTTTTGATGCAGCCACAGTTCAACTGAGTTGAAGGCATCTTGTGTCATGGACAGTAGTTGTTGTGGGCTATCATATGAACAGATGGGAGTCGACTCATCTGCATACTGAATAAGGTAAGCTTGCTGAGTGGAGGTGTATAGGTTATTGATGAAAATGTTAAACAGCAGTGGATCGATAATACACCCTTAAGGAACCCCTGTTTTAACTGGGAGAAAAGGACAGAGAGAAAAGAGACATTTTTCACACTGATATACTTCAGATAGGTAGTTAGAAAGCTATAGAAGACTTGGTTAGAAAAGGCTTAGAGAGGCCATTTAAGTCAGTAGTTTCTCATGTGACATGGTGTCAAAGAATTCTGACAGATCTAGAAACACAGAAGACATAAACATCCCCTGGTCTCTAGCCTAAGTTGAGGAGAACTACAGTGTTACTAGGGTCTGGTTGGAAACCATGTTGTGTTGGAGTTAAGAGATCATTTTTGTAAGAGGTACTGAGGTATGAATACACTTTTCCAGGATTTTCGAAAAGGTGGACAAGATGGAATTGACCTAAAGGTAGATATTTCAGAAGAGTTACCTCCTTTATAGACAGGAATAAAGATTTTTTTCCCCAAGGGACATATGAGTCTTAAATACATCTGTTGATAATTGAGACTGTGAATGGGATTCTGCAGCAAGCTTAAGGTACTCAACGGGGAGATCATCACAGAAGGAGAACAGAGTTTCAGTTTCTTTAGCTGTCTAACATATGATGTGGTGGCAGGTTGGAGATTAAAGGCAGGGGTGCCAGGGCTAGTAGAGTTTTGGGGTTGATTAAATGGTTATATAGAGCTGGAGGTTAGAAGCTATGATATCAATGAAAAGTGTTACATTTGTTAGCTGTTTCTGAGAGGGATAAGTCTGGATAGGGGGTTTGGGGAGGAAGGAGAGGCAGGTTGAAGAATTTTCTTAATTAAGCTCCAGAATTTCTTTGGATTTTTTTTTTTTTTTGTGATTATCTTCTGTCTCTGTATAACAATTGTATTTTTTTGCCTGGGTAAATTTGTTTCTTGGTGAGGTTACAGAAGTCTTAGTGTAGATGTAACGTTTGAGGACCTTTATCTTTGTGTTATTGTTTCCAAGCTTTCTCACATTTCTGGATGAGAATTCTAGTTGAATAAGCCAGCCAGATGACTGCAATGATTTCAATATTTTTTTACTTGTATATTTCTGGTAGGGCAAGGGTTAGGGTATTTAAAGTATTCATGAATGTATTGTTGAATTTGGGTCTATATTAGATCAGTGAACGCTTAAACAAGCAAACGCTGATTGATTGACCTTATTTTAGCGAATGTTCAAAATATCGAAGGAACAGAAACCCACATTTTTTCCTAGGGAAAGAATTTGGTTGTCCATTTCTGTTGCTTCGGTATTTTCATTGCTGTGGTGGAAAGTTACGGGTCAGATTCAGGTAAGTGTGCGATTGTGTGAATGTGAGTGTTAGGGTGGGTTAGGTGAGTTAGGGTTAGGGCTCGGGTTAGGTATGTGTGGGATTGTGTGGACGTGAGGGTTAGGGCGGGTTTAGGTGAGTTAGGTTTAGGGAGTGGGTGAGGTGAGTGTGCGATAGTGACGGACCTTAGGGTTAGGGTTTGGGTTAAGGTAAGTGGATAGTTAGTGGTCTGTGCAATGTTTAGTGTAGGGTTAGGTGTCAGATTTTAGGTGCATGTGTGTGGATTTCTGTTTGTTTGGTGTGCTTGTGTTGTGTGTATGTGTTTTGGATCAGCAATTTTTTTCCCTAGGAAAAATAATCGCTGATCTGACAGTTCAAGACTGTAAGCTTTCGCTTACATAACGTCAATCATTCAGCATTCACTTTTTTAAGCATTCGCTGATCTAATATAGACCCGTTGAATTTGTTGATGACGTCATCTACGGATCTGATTTTGAATAGGGACCAGTTAAAGGATTTTAGTCAATTATTGAGTGCATCAGTATGAAAACTAGAAAGATTAAAGGTAGTTTGATACTGATTTTTTTTTAAGCTGGTCAGTGATTTCTCTATTGGTGAATATAAGGTGATGGTTACTTAAAGAATTAGGTAGTACACCAGAGCTAGTTTACTTGCTGTGGGCAGAGTGAAGTATCCAGTTAAGGATAGAATTTTTATGGTTTGATTTGTTGATTTGAATAGGACAAGCATTTAGATGCTTGAACCCATACAAGTTAAGACTAGTAGTTGTTGTGTTAGGTGTCACAGATAACCAGTGTTAACGTTTCCTGAGGTAATGGTTTGAGTAGTAATATTTGCAGTTATCCACCAAAGAATTTTTTCCTAATAAGCTAATATTATTACCTTGTGGTATATATAGGGTAACCATACATAGTTTCTTATGTTTATTAACATTGAAACGAGAGAATAGTTTTGCATTTTGGAAGGTTGCTATGTTAGTTCTGAGGGGTGAAAAACAGGTAGTTATGTCCTCACCATAACAATCGATGTATGTGGTCCATCTCGCCTCACATTCCTTACTCATGGGTTCGGAGCCGAGAATCAGCTCTGACTCAGCCAACTTATTTTCTAGCACGAAGTCTCTAATTGGCTGGGCTAACCCGGTATCCCAAGATGCACCTTGCCATATGCCCAGATCTAGTTTGCAGCCATCCCAATCACACCCCACACACACAACTGCCACTGGAGGGAGCTCCAGCCTAAAAGGAAAGAAAAAACAATTGACATTGAAGGGTTCTCAGAACCAAATTTTCCTCCTAATCCTATAGGAAGGGGGCAGGTGGGAGGGTACATAAGAATGTGAGGCGAGATGGACTACATACAACGATCGTTATGATGAGTACATAACTACCTGATGTTATGTGGTCTTATCTCGCCTACATTCTTTACTCACGGGACAGCGTCCCCAGCACTTCTATCCTGGGCGGCTCATAGGAAAATACTCCTGAGAACCATGAAACCAAAGGAAGCCCGGCCCCTAGAAGCCACGTCCAACTTGTAATGAGTAATAAAGGTGTGCGGAAAAGCCCAAGTGGCCGCAGCACAAATATCATCCAATGAAAGTCTAACATATTATGCTATTGATGTAGACACTGCCCTGGTAGAATGAGCTTTTAACGGGAAAAGGTACATTTTTGCCTGCTGATGAATAGATAAAGGAAATACAATCTTTGATCCATTTAGAAACTGTGCTCTTGGAAATAGGACAACCTGTTCTGTTTTCTGAGAAGGACACAAACAGTTGATCAGACTTCCTAATATGCTTAGTCCTGTGTAAGTAGAATCTTAGTTGTCTGTGCACATCCAACTGGTGAAACCTAAACTCTGCTTTATTGGAAAAGTTCAGAAAGAACTCTGGTAACTCGATAGACTGATGCAGACTAATGGTGGATGACACCTTCGGAAGGAAGGACAATTTAAATCTCAGGGAATCTCTGTCCTTATGGAAGGTCAAATATGGAGACTTAATGGACAAGGCTTGAATCTCTGATACTCTTCTGGCCGATGTAATGGCTATCAGGAAAGCCGTCTTCCAGGATAGAAATTTTATATTCACAGGTGGCAGCCGGTTCAAAGGGCGGTGAAGTGATGGCTTGTAACACAAAGTTTAGATCCCATGGCATGACAAGGTTCTGAAACCGGAGGGCGAAGTAACCAGGCGCCTTTCAAGAAGGCCTTACAAAGTTTATGGCCCATAAGAGAAGGCTCGTAAGATGTATGAAAGTTAGAAATTGCAGCCAGCTGCACCTTAATGGTAGCAGGCGTGGAGCCCTGTCGGAAAAGCATGGCTAAAAAGTCTAAGACCGACGTAATTCGGGCTGTGAAGGGGTCCAAACCTTGGGCCTGAGCCCAAATGGAGAATCTCTTCCACTTGCTTGAATAAATCCTTCTGGTGAAAGACTTATGAGACGAAGACAAGATGTGTACCACCTCAGGTGAAAAGGAATGTCGTCTAACTAGTGCTGGAAGTGGAGCAGCCAGGCTGTCAACCTGAGGGTTCGCAGGGAGGAGTGGAGCTGTCCTGACATATGAATCAGTAGGTCTGGCACTGGGTCCAGAGTCCAAGGGCCGTCCACTGCGTACTGATGAAGAAAGGGGAACCATACTTGTCGAGGCCAGTGTGGAGCAATTAGAATCATCCTGCTTCCATGATATGGCTTTCTGAATCACTCTTGGTAACAGAGGAAATGGAGGGAAAGCATAGATCAGACCAGGGGGCCAATCGTGGACTAGAGCGTCCCTGGGTGACTCCCCCTGTGAGGGGATCAGTGTGAAGTACTTGCTGCATTTGGCATTGAGAGGGCTGGCAAAGAGATCGCAGCAAGGCTGACCCCACCAGTTGAAAATGTGAACCGCCACTTGGTCGTTCAGGGACCACTCGTAAGGCATCAGAATAGCTCTGCTCAGCCTGTCCGCTATCACGTTGATCTTTCCCAGAATGTGCATTGCCATTAAAAGCCATTGGGAAGACACTGCCCAATGGACCACTCTTAAGGCATCAGAATAGCTCTGCTCAGCCTGTCCGCTATCACGTTGATCTTTCCCAGAATGTGCGTTGCCATTAAAAGCCATTGGGAAGACACTGCCCAATGCCACACTCGCATGGCCTCTCTGCAGAGGGGATAAGACTTGGTTCCCCCCTGCTTGTTCAGGTACCACACCATGGACATGTTGTCCGAGTGAATTGCAATCGTTCCCTGAGGAACAGAGCTTTGGAGTGCCCGCAATGCTAGTAACACCGCTCTCATCCCTAGAACATTGATGTGGATGTGCAGGTGTACCTCATGATCTTGCCACGTGCCTTGGACCGTCCTGCCAAGATAATGCCCCCCCCATCTGGGAGGCATCCGTGGTCACTGTGGCCACTGGAGACATAGGAATCAAGCTCCTCCCTTTGTCCAGATTGGTGGAGCATAGCCACCAGCGGAGGTCCTGTTTGCACCGTTCAGTGAGAAGTATCAAGTGGGAAAGAGGAAGTTTCTGAAAGGACCATTGGGCTGAAAGGAGCCACTGTAGGATCTGCATGTGTAACCTGGCTAGAGGCACCAGCATGATGGTGGCAGCCATGGATCCCAGGAGCTAAAGAACTAAACTGGCCTGAACTCTCTTGAGGGGCAACAATGTGTGAATCTGAGACTGCAGTACTCTTATTCTCTCTTGTGGCAGAAAGGCCCACATTTGAATAGGGTCTAGCTCGGCGCCTATAAAAACAACATGCTGTGAGGGCAGCAAGGCAGACTTTTCCCAGTTCAAGGTACTTCCTAGTTGGTGACAAAGTGTAATGGTAGCCTCCCTGGCTTGAATAAGGAGATGCCTGGTGGGGGCGGTGAGAAGCCAGTTGTCCAGATATGGAAACACCTGGAATCCCGGGCATCTCAGGTGAGCCTTCACCACTGCCAAACACTTGGTAAACACCCTGGGGGATGTGGTGAGACCAAAGGGCAGGGCACGAAACTGGAAGTGACTGGCTCCCAGCCGGAAGCATAAATGAGTCCTGGATGCCTTGTCCATCTTGATGTGGTAGTAGGCATCCTTGAGATTGATGGAGCACCTCCATACTCCTTTTTCCAGCAAGGGAAAAATGGACTGAAGAGTGACCATTCGGAACTTGGACTTTAGAACGTAGTGATTCAATTGGCTGAGATCCAGAATGGGCCTCAGGTCCCCTGTTCTTTTCAGCACCAAAAAGAGTCTTGAGTAAGTTCCTGATCAAATATGGTCTGAGGGGACTAGTTGTATGACTCCTTTTTCTAGCAGCTTTGAAACTTCTGGTGCTGCTTGATCCCGTTGACTGGGTGGAATGTCCAGGATTCTTTTGACTGGAAGGAGTGTTGATAAAAAGGGGATGGTGTAACCTCCGGTAACTATTCGAAGCACCCAACGATCCTGGGTGATGCTTTCCCAGGCTTCTGGATGCAACGAAATTTGGCCCCCGACTGGCTCCGGAACAGCACAGTCGGGCAATGCCTCAGGAACGCTGAAAGGAAGACCCGCGAAAGGAATCGCGGTCTCCCGAGTTGCGGGGGCCTCCTCTGCCTCTAGGACAGCATCTTCCAGAATAATTTCCCCCTCCTCTGCCTCTGGAGGGGGACTCACCTTGAGCGGCAGGGAAAGACCTCTGTGACTTCTTGAACCACATTTTCCCTCCTCTCTGAGCCTTGGGGTAAGGCCTAGAAGGAAGAGAGAAACCGGCCCCTACGGCAAATAGGGTCTTCCCCTCCTGTTCGCATCTGGTGAGGGTGTCTTTCACTTTGGTCCCGAAGAGTGAGGACCCATCAAAGGGGGCATCGGTGAAGGAAGACTTAAAGGCCTCTGCGAAATGACACAGGCGCATCCAGGCTTGCCTTCTGAGAGCTACACCTGAGCTAGCTGCCCTACTCGCCCCTTCGGCTGCATAGGATATGAACCTCATGGACGAGTTGACAATGAAACCAAGGGTAGACAACTGGGCGTTAACAGTCTGCGCTACTACCTCAGGCACGTTACCCGTCAGAGTGTCTCCTAGCTCCTTAAGGAGATCTCTCTGGAGCCGAGTAAAATGACAAAGATAATTCAGCAACCGCAATGTAAAGGTCGCTGAAGACAGGGTACGCTTCCCGTACCGGTCCATACTCCTGGACTCCTTGTTAGGAGGATGGACGGAAGAAGAAGCCTCTGCAACTTCCTGCTGAGTGGCTGCCGCCACCACCAAGGCATCTACGGAAACCCCTTTCGTCAGGAACTCTTTCCCCGGGGGAGTAGAAAGAAACTTATTTGGACATCTGGGCACCAGTTCCATGGAATCAGGGATCTTCCACACCCTTCGACAAATCAAATCCAGGAGTTCATCGAAGGGTGGAGACACCCAGGAGGCGGAGGGTTAAGCTCCAAAGGCCTTGAGGAATACTGACTCCTCCTCAGAGGGGGTCTTGGAAGGCCAGTCGCCTCTCTGCCTCAAAATCTCCAGGATGTCGGAGAAAGAGACATCATCAGAGGACGACTTAGGGGACCCCTCAGACTCCTCGAGGTCGGTATCGGAAGTGAGGGACTCGTCCTGGGAGTCTATGTGCTTCCTCTTGCACAACTTCTTTTTAGGGGGCTCCTCAGGCACCGACCCTGAGGGGCCCTCAGAAAGTTGGGGACCGCTCATGGTGGTATCCTCACACCTTCGGGCTCCGCCATCCACGGACAGGAGTGTGTCAGAGGCTCTAGCCGTGGTGTAGGGGGAAGGAGTGACCGATCCGGGTGAAGTAACTGACAATCTGGCCATTGCGCTCCTCGTGGCCTCGAAGGCAGGTCCCCCCGAATCCGAGGACCGACCCATCTCCGAGACCACAACCGGAGTCGGGGTTCTCCAAGCCGAAGTACTGAGAAGGAGACTTGGAACCGACAAGAGTCCCGTGGTATCCCCCTCGGGTCCGACTGAGGAAACCCGAGTACTGAAACCAGAGGACAGAACTGAAATGGTTGGAGCCGACGTCAGCTCCTATAAACTCGCAAGGGGTATCGGAGCCGACACGAGAACATCACTCGGCGTGGAGCACTCCAGCTCCAACGACACAGAGGTGCTCGGAGGAGGAATCATCGGTACAAGAATAGGGACTGGCTCCGGAGCCGACTGGGCCAGAGCCGAGAACAATTTTGCTAACACCGGCGACTGCAGGAGCCTCTGGCCACCCTGTCCACATCCAAATCAGACAGCCTAGAGGATTTGGAGGAAATAGAGGGAGATCGGGATCTCCTACCCGGAGACTCAGGCCTCACACTGGGTGACCGGCTCCGAATAGGTTCCAATAATATCGGGGCCGAGGTCGACTCCAGTACAACGGATACCTCCTGTGGCCCCGAGGACAATGGAGCCGAGGAGGCAGTATCCACTTTCGAAACTTTCTCCGGGGGCTCTGAAGAGACAGATGGAGCCAGAGATCTTTTCTTGGCCTTGGAAGTCTTAGACTTAGTACTAGAACAAGAGTCCAAGGACTCCTCAAAAGAAGGTTTAACCAGGCCCTTCAAAATCAACTTATTTTTTCTTTCCTGCAGTACCCTCGGGCTAAAAGCATGGCAAAAACTGTAGGACTCTTGCAGGTGAATAGCACCAAGACAATAAACACAGATAGAATGCCCATCTGTGAAGGACATCTTGTAGCCACATTTACAGCATTTCTTAAACCCAGAGGGTTTATGCTCTTTCTGCTCTTTAGACATAATAGTACACAGCACCCACTCAACCGACAATGATAGACACGATAGGAAGGCGGGAAAACCAAACCAAGAACAACCAAAGAAACTCTAATTTAAACGTTTCTTTGGTGCAGCAAGGAATCTAACTACCGACCAACAAAAACACAATTTTACACAAAAAAACACACCAGATAGGACTAGGTCCTCTAATTTAAACTGGCCTAGCCCGCCAAAAGAGGGATACCACAAAAAAAAAACCCACAACTCGCTCACACAGTACACTCACAATGAAAACTAGCTATTAAAATAGCTTTTTACTAGAAAAAGACTGCTAAATACTTATGAAAAGTATAGAAAGGGTACTTAGCCACAGCCAAGCGAGACCACGTCCTAACTCTCTGACAAAGCGAGATCTGGAGCTAGGGCGAGGTGCATCTTGGGATACCGGGTTAGCCCAGCCAATTAGAGACCTTGTGCTAGAAAATAAGTTGGCCGAGTCGGAGCCGATTCTTGGCTCCGAACCCATGAGTAAAGAATGTAGGCGAGATAGGACCACATAACATCTGACAGTTATTATATACAATTGCAATACCTCCCATTTTTTTGTCTCATCTGTCACGTCAAATTACATTGTAGCCAGGAGATATAATTTCAGAATCTTTTATATGGGGTTTTAGCCATGCTTTGGTAATGACAGTGATATCTGGTGAGTACTGAAGAAACCATGGTTGAAGCTCTGTATCTCTGTTTTGAATACTATGGATATTAATGGAAGCAAGATATTTTGTGGGTATACAGGAGTTACAGGCAGAGGATGGTGGAATGGATGAGGCTGGGGTCGGGATGGATGTCATAACAAAGAGTGATTTTAGAGAATAGAGAGTTAGGATTATTTATTTATTTATTTATTTATTTTATAAAGTATATGCATTTATTCCAAATTATATCAAAGTAAACTGTATGGTTACATGTTTTGTATTTGAGAAGGTGAATAGGTTGAATGTTAAATAATTTTGAGGAAATAGATATAAAAGAGTGTTTAACCTGAGTATAGGGAGAGTGGTTGGTAGTGTGTGTGAGTACCATGGCATTAAGGTGACAGAGGATGAATAGTAGAGATGTGAAGATGCACAAGGATAACGTGTTAGATACTGTGGACTATGGAGTATTAAGTGAAGGTTACAGCTGAATGAAAAGGAAAACATGGAATGAAGGTTAGGGGAAAAAAGATGACAGTGAAATTGGTTTCCTGAAGATTCCAGGCAAAGTGACCTCTTATTAAGGGGACTGAAAAAGGTTAGATTTTAATTCAGAATAGTCAGTTAGAGGAACATAGAATATACCATGGTGTAGTAGGGTGAAATTGTGAATTAGAAGTACTAGAAAGAGAATAATTAAGTGGGTGATATATGTATAATAAAAGGTTTGTGGGTATCTCACCGATGCATATTTTTTTCAGTGTGGATGGTGTATAGACATTAAGCTGGGTTGCACATATTGTATAGACATGTTAGCGCATTGCAGGACCATAACATTTTTGCAAATATCACTAGAAAAATATATGTGTGCTATGCTTGTGAACTTCAATCATCAAGTGATGGCAGTTCAGGTAAGCCCAACGTAACTTAAACCAACATGCATGCCATGAGCATTTGGTTCTTCAATGGGGTTAGATAACCATTCAAATGAATATATTTGTCCACATTCTGGATTCTGTTTGTACAGCTCTCTACCTAAGCAGGTGATATTTGAGTGTTTCTACAGCTCTCTACCTAAGCAGGTGATATTTGAGTGTTTCTACAGCTCTCTACCTAAGCAGGTGATATTTGCGAGACCCCAGATTTTCAATATAATATTTCCAGGCCTCTACCTTGTCTGTTACATACCTGTAAACAACAGATTTAAAATTGTATGTCAGAGTATTTTAAACCTTTTCTGCAGATAGCAATTTCTACACACACACACACACACACACACACACACACACACACACACACACACACACATGCGCACGCACGCACAAACACACACACAAAAAACAGTTACATATTCTAGTCATTCTCCTGGCATACTATATGCTAAGGAGATTTTGATTAAATTACTTTGCATGTGAATTATTCCAAGCTTGTGTTCATCATCTTTGACTATTTGTTAATAGTTATTTGGTCTTGCACCAGGGAATTAAACAATAAGTGCCAATTGAGGTGAAAAAAGGCACTATTCATCTTGATGAGGCACTAACTGCAATGTTTTCTGAGTTAATGAGAAGCTTGAACAATGGAAAGTTTATAACGTATTCATCCAGCAATGCATTTATGTATCTGCATTTGTTAGCCAGGGTGTAATACACCAGTTACAAAGTTATGATTTTAGCTGGGAGCACCCTGCTGTGAAACAAGGATTTTTTTTCTGTTTTGGTTGGTTGGAGGTGTGGTTGGGAACACTTTTGTATGAAGTGGGGTATGTTTCTCACCTTCCTTATACTGCTCAGTTGAGAACTCACTGTTACAGTGAAAAGGGGAGTTTATTGCAATCGTTATATTGTATAGTAAGGGATCCCTTTTTATGAATCAGGCTAGTAAGTTTCGTAAAAGGAGTACTTCAGAAATTTCAAGAGTTCAGCCTAGTACATGAAGCTTTCTGCAAGACATACTTATGCAACACAGCTGCTGGACAGTTACAGGTAAGTATACATTTTTATGTGTGTGAGATTCTTGCTCAATATGTGAATTATTTATGCTGGTTGTAATTTTTTGGAGAAGTAAATAAGCAGGAATTATGTATTTAATGTAAGTTTTATTACAGTGGTAATGCTTTGTACTTCGTTTAATTTTTTACAGGTTGACAGTTTTTATTGTACTTTGTGTGGGTAGTTATTTCAGTATGTGGTTCAGATTTTTTACCTTTTAAAATTGTTTTTACTTCAGATCTGTGCACTGAATATACTAGGGTGGGGAATTTCTTTCTGACAAGTTGGATTTCTGTTAACCTTTGTGCTTATTTAATTGATTGATAGTTACAAGTGTGTCTTGTTTTAATAAAGACTGAGTGACCATTTACTAATTTGTGCAGTTACATAAGATTTTACTTGTGTATATACCTGTGTGCTATGTGTGTCTGCCAATCTACATGTATGTCTGTGGCTATGTATGTATTTATAAATGTGTCTACATGTGTGTGTGTGTGTGTGTGTGTGTGTGTGTTAAAGGGAGAGTGTTAAAAATACCATTTTTAGGTATATAGGTTCATAGCTGTGTACTAGACTGATCCCATGTTTAGGTACAGTATATAGGTTCATAGTGGTGTAGTAGGCTAACCACCACTAGGGCCCTTATAAGCCTAGCTGTGCAACCCAAATGTGACCCACACATCTGATTTATTTAGGATGTGACTTACTCACTACCGTGCAACCCAAATGTGAGTCACACATTTGATTTATATAGGATGTGACTTACTGACTATCTCTGTCCATCAGAGGTATAGTAGCCAGATCAGAAATGAATTTCTAATTATCCATTCACTGGTCCAATCTGCATTTAAATAGGCATACGGAGAAACTCGCTTCACATGGATGGGGATCCTGTTCCAGAGAATGGGAATTCCCTGAGAAATATATCCATCTCTCCAACATGTCCTATTTATGTTGTAAGAAACATTTAGGTCTTTTAATCTAGTAGTTCTGATGCAGATTGTTTTGTGGATGTTGGAAAGGTTAATCAAAACAGGGTCTAGGGATGCCTAGTATGCCAGGCAAAGAGCACCTCTCAGAAGTCCTTATGATACTGAGTAAAGACAGTGCTTTGAGGCGATCACCACAGGACATTGTGTTTATTCCCTGCATTCTTTGTTTAAGGAATCTTTGCGGACGTTCCAGTTGCTGCATGTGTCTGGTCAAGTTTATACCAAAGGGAGCATTATACTCTATGATGGGTTTGATGAAGGCCAAGCATAGTGGTATGATGGTTCTGATGCTGCTCATTTTGTGGATGTGCAAAAGGTCCATCGGGTCTTTAAGCCTATGATCATCTAATTTAGGAACCTCTGGAGTTTGATATGTCAATTGAGGTACATCCCAAAGGGATAACTGGATGACCAATACTGAATTTACAGGGAGGTTGGCATAATGGTTAACATATTTGCCTTACAGACACAAGGTAAGGGTTTGATTCTCACGTGGGTTAACTGAATAGGCTTAAAATGGCCCACAAGGGCAGTTAGCCTAAGTAGTAATCTATGAACCCATGAACCTAATATAAGGGAGTAACTACCTCCTTATATTTGAATGATATTCCCTTGGCAATTAGCTGTGGTAAGTAGAAAATTTTTTTGACTTTTATTCTCGAATGATGATCAAGGTTAAGGCCATGAGTGTGTGTGTGTGTGTGTGTGTGTGTGTGTGTGTGTGTGTGTGTGTGTGTGTGTGTGTGTGTGGTATGGATGAACAACTGTGGCAGGATTAGCCATCCAGCAGTGTGAGCATTGCCTCTAGATGAGGTGATATTTAATTTTAGACTGCACCGTTTTGGAGGGAGGAGCATGTTTATTGTACCAACTCATTTTTTCAGACACTGTCTAGTGACATTTCCGCATACCTAAAGGAACAACATCACCTACACTAGTTGTAACAATATTTTAAAGGAAGAGGGCACATATTTTGCATCTCTCTTTGTCTGAAGCAAAAATAAATGATCTTGTGTGGTGGAATTTTGCAATGCAATATACTTACATAGTTTCCAACAATACAGTTTGCGGTTTATGAAATATGGTGTGTAGGTGCAGAACTGAAAATTTTTGTCCATAAACCATGACACCTTACACTAAATATACTATGCACTATACATAACCAAATGCCTTGTGTTTTGACAGCCTTCCTCTTTCTACTTAAAATCCACAAAACAAATGGTGTTTGCCAAGAGAAAATGTGTAGACTTCCTTTCTACGCAATCAAAGTATTTGACAGCATATATTGCTGTCACTCAGTTGTGCCCTCAACTGTATATGGTTTTCGCTCAATTGAATCATCTCACTGCTGGTGCTGCTGGAGGTAGGTGCGATCTAACATTAAATATCTCCCTAATGATTGTCACTGTTGAAAGGACACGCCTACCTCATGTGCAAAAAATGGCAAAAAGGGATTGTGGGTGGATGGATGGCTGGATCAAAGTTCACTATCATTTTTATTTTGAAGTGGGTATTTCTATGCTTCATGCTGAGCAGAAAGACCATCTAAGACACATGACAGCATTATATACTTTCTTGCATTTTAATCTGTGCCCATTTTAGTACACCAGATATTTACATGTGTAAGTTTCTGCATAAGGTTTTGTGAAAGGTTCGATATCAGAGGGGAGACATGACAATAACTCACAGTTTGCACTATTCTGTAAACTTAGTTAGCCAGTGGTCTTGGTTTCCAGTCTGGAGATCAGAAAAAAAAGGTCAAAAAGGAGGGGTTACAATAATGAACCCTAGTGAACAGCACTAGCTGCCTTCATACTTTCTAATGAGACACCTACATGTGTGCATGTTCAGTCTTTTATCAAGTTTGCTTACCACATAAGAAATCTGTTTGTAAAGTGTTACGCGTACTTACAATGCCAGCATGGAGTATGGTGTTAAATGTCTTGGCCAGGTCAAGATATGCCTTGTGAACAACATGACCACTGTCAGCAGCCTGCGTAACCCTTTCAAAGAAGTTAACTAGATTCATTGGACAGGATCTTCACTTGACAAAGCTAAACTGCTGTGGGTCAGGTGTAATGAGATTTTTGCTATCAGAGTTTATAAGGTTGGTCACAAGATGTTTCATTGCTTTGTATAAAAAGACTTGTCAGGCTGATGGGTCTATTAATTTCATGGGTCGATGGTACGGCCTACCTTGTAGGCTGGCATCATAATATGGTGCACCAAACTTCAGTAACCAAACTTAGGTTAAGCAGTTTGAGGATTGGCTGTGTCAGGGTATGTTTAGTACTGTTTATTAAACAACTAGGTATATTGTTATACCCAGTGGAAAAGTATTCTTACTTTGAAACAGCACATTCAATACATGCTCCCTTTTGATAAAAGAGGGTCTAAGGGATTCAAGAATTTGTGGAATTTGGAAACAAGTGTCTCGGGTAAAACTAGCACTGAATTTATTTGCTAGTGTATTGCTAGTGTCTATTGTATCCAACTAGCTGTTACCATTTGAATAAGTTCTGGGCAATGCTGTGTGTTATTCCATAGTTTGCTAACATAGCTGAATAATGATTTATAACTGTCTTTAGCTTTAGATGCTAACTTATGTTCTTGGGCTGTTTTAATAGCTCTGTTAGCATTTTTCAAGTTTTTATTAATATTTTTGATGCTATTCTTGATATGGGGGGGTTGTATCTGCTGTATATTTTAGAGATTATTTTTCTTTTGTTGTAAAATTTATTTATGTTGAAGGGCTCACCAATAAGGTCTGTTGTTGAATTCCCCATTGTATTTTGCTCTGGTCAGTTCTGCCAGCTTTATACATTTATCTAAATGTATGCATAATTCCTGCATGAAGCTACCTGCTGTGTCATCAACAAAGCTGATGCTGCCATGAATGAATTTTGAAACCTTGTCATTGAATTGATGAGATTAGTACTTTTGAAATCCTTGAATTCTAAGAAATTAGATACACACTTGTTTATGGTATGATATGGCGATGCCATGGGAATAGTGCATGAAAATGTTATATTTGTAAGGACCAGAACAAGAATATTATAACCTCTAGTGGGTTTGTTAACTATCTCAACCAGGTAGTTTTTGTTTATTAAATCTAAGAACTTTTGGACATATTCTACATTGGAGCTACAGGTGCTCCAATTTATTAATGAGTATTTGAAGATGTCCAGCCAGTCTACCAAAGACTCCTGGTGCTTTAAGGTACGTCAAACGTCACCCAAGCATTCTTTGTGTAGCGTAGGGTATAAAGGTGATGTTCAGACCTATCATAATTCAAACTTCTATGCCACCAGTCCGAACATATATTTTCATCATCGGTCTGTTTACCTGCATCCATTTTTCACCAGTTGAGCACATTTTCAATCTCCAGTGATTACCTATGCCTGTTTGCTGACTTCTTTGCAGTTGCAGATAAGTGCTCCATTGGGGATTTTGTTTTTTCTTGCTTTTATTGTTCTCCTTGGGGTTAATGTCATCCAGGAAGGGTAAATGCTAGTGTGGGAGACAGGATTCCCCATAAGCCCACCATGCTAAGTGTCTTTCTTGCCTAGGAGCTTCTCATGATCATACATCTTGTTCAATTTGTCAGGTGTTCATCCCAAAAACCCTTCACAGTAGACTTTCTTCCCTTTCCTTGTATCTTGAGAACCAGCATCTTAAGCTTCTTGCTAAGGATACAACTGAAGGACTCTCCCACCAGGAGAGTCAGCTGTTAGGGAAGAAGGTGAAAAAGGTGCGACCAGAGTCTTCCGCTGTCCAGCCTGTGCCAGGTGCTTCTCCTGAGGTTGTTACAAACCAGGAGGCTCATCCATCTGTGTTGTCAGATTTCTCTGCTGAGACCATGTTGGAGGCCAGTGAGGATCCGGCTGGCAGCACATACAATGAGACTTTGCAGGGGTCCATCTTGGACTTTCAGGGGGAGCCACGGCTGATTTTTTTTCTAAGGGGCCTAGGGGAGTTTCTCAGCTTTTAGTTGGGGAAGAAGGTCCTACTGTGGTTCTCGACTGCCATCCTGGGACTGAACCTTAGTTTTTTGGGAGGGGACGTTCCCTTAAAAAAGAAACAAAAAATGAAACGGGTTTCTTCTGCTTCTAGGGATCCACAAAGTGAGTGGCAGGCCTTCACTCGGGGGCTATTTACTGCTTTAATGACCTTAAAGCCTCCTCAGGAAATTTTGGTTCCAGCTCCTTCTTGGACCTCCACTCCCCTTAGTACCTCAGGGTTCAGTCCTGGGGCCGCTCTTGTTTGGCATCTAATTCTCTGAAGTACAGGCCAATACTAAGGGACTCTGACTAACAAAGTTCGCAGATGCCTGTAAACTGGAAGCCATTACTGAATCCCCAAAGGATGTGTATATACAAAAGGGCCTTACAGAAACAGATGCTTTGTGCCAGAGCCATGGGCTCAAGCTCAATGCCAAGAAATGTATAGTTATCCCCTTTGGGAAAAAACATGTACCCGTGAATTACCACATAGGTGACAGTACACTAAACACAGAAAGTGTGATAAGAGACTTAGGGACACAGGTGGACAATGGTCTCACCTTTGATAACCACATCACCACAACAGTCAGGAAATCCTTCTATGTGGCACTCCTCATCACTTAGGGCTTTTCATCCAGAAAAAAGGAGGTCATTGTCCCACTGTACTCATCCCTCATTAGACCCATTACAGAATACAATGCCCCGTTTGGTATGTACCTCTCAAGACATCTGCAACAACTGGAAAGGCCGCAGAAATACCTCACTAAAAGAATCACAGACCTAAAGCAGATGCCCTATGCTGACCGTCTAAAAAAACTCCACCTATACTCTGTCACATATCGTCCACTCAGAGGCGATCTCTGCTTAACATACAAGGCCATGTCAAATCCAGAGCTGTTGGGCATGCTACACTTAAAGAAATCTCAATCCCTCAGAGACGCACGCTCCAGGCATCTAAACCTTGTCATCAGAATGAACAAAACATGCTGGAGGGATAGGTTCCTGACCCAGAGACTCCCCAGACTCTGGAATAGACTGCCCATACATGTCAAGCAGAGTGCCTCTTTGGCCCTCTTCAAAAGGAACCTTGATGATTGGATGGGAGATAGGAAATTCACCCCAGGGATCACATCAGTCACCCTGCTAGACAGGGGTCCAGGGAAGTAAATACTGTGGGAAGAAATAGCCAGGAAATTGTTATTGCTAGGCTTGTATAGGCCCTAGGGCCGATAGCCTAGTACCAACCTATGAACCTATAAGGCCTAGAGAACAGAATTCTTCTGAGGATGATTCAGATTCTGATGACAAATCCCCGATTTATTCTACTCAGATTCCTTCTTCTTTGGACTATGGGTCAGAGGAGGAGGCATCTATTAGTCCTAATGTTCCTTTTGAGGAAATTTCTTTTGGGAACCCATTCTCTGGGATGATGGATTTTTTTTATGTGTGATTGTGCTCAGGTCTCTGATATCCATAAGAGGTACTATGATGTGCTGCATCTGGAATCTCCTTAAACCTGCAGCTATTCCTCCTGTTTTGGCTGCTTTGCTGGATGCTTTTTCCAATGCCTCTCATGCGCCCGATTCTCTGCCCCCTGCTCCCAAGAAGCCTGATAGGTTTAAAAGGTGAAATAATTGATAAGACTGTATTATTAACTGAAAACAGATGAAATGAGACTGGAATAAGAGTATTTTTCTGTTAATTACCCAAACTTGTGCGGAACAGGTGCCAGTCTCTCCTTTATGGGCCAAGTCTTTTGTACTTTTTCAAAAAAGTCTGCAAACACTGTAGTTCGGTTAAGAATGATTTATTAAATGTTAACAATATCCAAATACTGTCTCCAGTAACAGTGCTGATAAACAACAACAGTCTGTAAAAATTATGGAGTGCTGGATAACAATAACAGTGCTAAGAAATATATCCAATGTTTCTGCATGCACATGAAGTATGTGATACCGTAATCTTCTTAAATTACCACTTAAAAACACATGCAACTGCAGTCATGCAAGTCCATGAAATATATTCTGTTTATAGTCTATCATTTTTTACCTATTTAACCAAACTGGAAGGCCTGAAACTGGGAGTTCAATGGTTTGCAAAGCAGTGATTTTCGCATTGCTTTGGAGTTTGGATCTAAATTTGACAGGAGGAGTGCAACAAAAAATGTCTCACTGTAAGGAAGGGAAGGCTGTGACAAGAAAACAGTTCATTAGTCAGGTCACCTGCTGTGAGTTGTCAATCACATGCAAATTACCCTTAGCATTTTGACAGCTAGGGAAGCTAGGTGTGAAAGGGAAGGGGAGATACGTTGAAGAACTACAATTCAGGCTTCACAAAAGAAATCAAGTTAGCATTTTTAAGAAGTAACAACAATAAAATGCACTTTTCAATTCTGTTCTGTGGCATTTGCACTGTTTGTGTTTGAAGTAGTCATTGAAAAAGATAAAATGTTAACCAAAAGTAGGTGACTACAAGACAGCAGTGTATGCCTGCAAAATCAGTGCAGTGACAGGAGCTTTAGGAAAAATGTGGCAGGCATGATGCAATTTTCAAAGACAAACATTGCATTCTGGGATACATAGAGTCAGCCTAAACAAACCAAATCACCCCAAGATGCTAGACCCCATGTGGTCAGAGTCAGAAATTACGTATAAAATATTTTAAAATCTGTAAAAAGTACCAGAGCAGTGTTAAAATGTAGGAAACAGCAAACCATGATGAAATAAACATGTTTTTTGAGTCTGTGGGCTCGGTTCTCCTTTAAGACTTTGACAGCTAGGGAAGTTAGGTGTGAAGGGGGATGGGAGATGAGTCACATTAGTACAATTCAGGCTTCACAAAAGACTGTAGTTTAGCCATTCTAAGAAGCAGCAGCAGTAAAAAGTACTTTGAAAGTCTATTCTGTGGCATTTTCACTGTTTGCATTTTAAGTAGTCACTGAATGCCATGAAATGTTACTTAAAACTAACTGACTGAAAGACACCAGTGTATGCATGTAAAATCAATGCAGTGACAGGAGCCTGCGGAAGAAAGAGGCCTGCATAATGTAATTTTTTTTACAGTGGAGCACTGCACCGTGGGATACCTAGAGGCAGACTAAACAATCAGAATTATTTCAAGATGCCAGCCCCCATGTGATCAGACTCAGAAATTACATATACAAATATTTAAAAACCTGTAAATTGTCCCAGAGTGGTGTTAAAATGTAGGAAACACCAAACCACGATAAAATAAACATGGTTTTTGAGTATGTGGGTGCGGTTTTCCTTTAAAGGTTTTAGTTAGAGCCATGAATGAGGACAGTGAGAGTGGTGCTATTAAAGAAACCATGCTGCTAGTTCAGCAGGTGACTGTGTAGTGACAGAGAAATTCAGGCTAAATGTTGGTCACGTATAAAGCATTTGAATACTTCTGTAGCAAAGATTGAGCCTGAGCAATAATTCATAATATTTTACAGGATCTGCCTTTGAGACAACTGGACCTTACAGGACTGCACATTCCTAATAAAAAAGAAAGTAACATGGTTAGCAGAGCAAGTGTTTTAGAAAAGTGGTTACCTGATGATAGATAGTCCACTTGCCTAAATTGACCAAGGAGATTGTAGACCTTCTTTATCTGATTGCGTGAAGTAGAAGGAGATTTCATTAGCAGTGAAATTAAAATAGTTTAAATTCACATTAAACTGATTTAGGCAAATACTGATGAATATTCAGGCTTTCAGAGGTAGAAGTTTATGGCGTTAGGTCAAAAGAGTGAGTTAAACTCTAGCACAGGCCATGAGGTTGAATTAATATGTTGCCAAAAACTACAGAAGTGAGTATCTAGCTATCATGTGTACAAGGTAGTAACTGCCTTCTTCCATAATAATCTGGAGTTTGTAAGCTGTAAACATATAGTTGTCTGAAACAGTACCCCTCAATTTTGTGTAGTCCCTGTTTCCTAAAATTCTGTAAACATTTTTAATGATCTCAGTAGGCAGGAAAAGAGGTAGTTTTTCAAGTGATTCTGTGTTTTGTCTCTGACAGCCATAAGTTTTCTGAGAATACAGGTAATTCTTTAAGGCATGCTTTCCTTGCATCTAAATTTTCACTAGTGTGGAAGGTTATCTAGAGTTTAGGAGGAAGACAAAGTACTGAATAAGTAACCCAAGCTCTGCTCTTGCAAACTTACCTGATACAAGATAAATCACTTTTAGGGGGCCGTAAGTTTGATATTTATAATGTTCCGGACTAATCATTAAGAGGTAATTTTTTTGAGTCTTTCCTTTAGCTATATAGTCCAGAAAAGTAGTTGTGTTGATTTCACATTGGTGGTCTCATCACAAAACTGCGCAGCTAGACTGCATAATATCAGATTTAGTAAACAGATGGCAGTATCTGTTTGATTGTAACATATCAAATAAGATATGCAGAAAAAACTCTTTCACCCTCAAAAAAGCAAGCATACACTATGGTAGTTGATTTTATTTTGTAAAATTGCGGATGCTGATACAATGTTTAGTGCTGCACATATATAAGAACTAAAAGGGAAATTCAGGAACATGGACTCTCATTTGGCACAATGCACGACATTTTGTTTCTGCAGTGCTACATTAATTTCGGACTACATGATGTCAACCGTTACAATTTGATGTTTTGACGTATAGCTTACAGGTCAGAACTGTCACCATGAATAATCTTTGTGTGGTCAGTGAAAATGCCTCAGCATGATCCAGAAACAGACTTATACAGCAGAGAAATGACAAGCTGCAGGAATCTCATGTATAATAGCTTGAAAAATACACTGGTTCCTCACAATACATGCCCAAAAGAAAATGAGTTTCCCTGCATCTCTGCCACAAGCATGGGCAGTATTTGTTTTTAGTCTTTTTTCAGGCTTAATATACATAAGGTTTTCTTTCAAGAAGATGGGCCATTAAACAGGCAGCACATGTTCTTTCTATAAATATAAATTTGATTACTTCAATGTCCATGAAAATAAACAGAAATTTATTTGTTGGAGTTAAAGGACCAAGCATACCTCTCAGCTGCCCAAATTTTCACAGAATGTCCAGATTTTTCCTTACATTTTTGGACTGTTGCTTCAGGGAAGTAAATGACCTCTCACTTCTCTCCCAAAACATCTCCCCACAGGAATTAGCTCCGTCTCTGGTTTGGAATTATGGTTAAGGTCTTCGCCTCATAGACACGAGGTACAGAGTTTGATTGTGATTTCAGGTTATTGGCTAGGTTTAAAATGGACCTTCGTGGTGGTTCACCTATTAACCACAAATATTTAATCTTGGATTAGCTATTTCACCTCAGATTTACAATGAATCTGCTGCATCTAAAGTCATCCACTGTTAAATGAATGAAAAGTACCATTTTGCACTTCTGTTGATTATTTTTTTACTGTATTTCCTAAGAATCTTGTATTATTTGTTACATTTCTCACACTTTATTTGAGTGTTAAAGCTGAACTGTTTCCACTGCTGCTATAGTACTTAATTACATTGTGTCTGCTAGTTTACAGGACTCTAGTATCTAGATTGTGTGGTTTCCATGCACTTGAGCTTTAAAACTAGCATTTTTTACATTAAGAGGGTTTTCTGACTGCACTCTAGTTGTAGAAGTGGGCTGTAGAAAACCTATCTGATTTGGTGGCTGCTGGCTGAAAGCTTATTGCGTGTTTTCTTTGCTGGTCTGTAGGCCTTGCTGTTGTGAAACTTGTTTTTCTGATTCTATATAAGACCAGTGTTTGTGTGGGTTTGTGCTCAATTCCTCAGAGCTGCTCTTGGTTGGGCTACTTTGCCTGAGAGTGACAGATAATCTGCTGCATCTAAAGCCACCCACTGCTAAATGAACAAAAAATGTATCATTTTGCACTTCTGATGATTATTTTTACTGTATTTCACAAGAATCCAGTATTAATTGTTACATTTCTCGCACTTTCATAGAGTTTCAAAGCTGAATTGTTTCCACTGCTGCTGTAGTACTTAATTACATTGTGTCTGCTAATTTTACAGGATAGTAGTTTCTAGATTGTGTGTTTCCCCTGCACTTGAACTCTAAAACCATTATATTTACATTAAGAGGGTTTTCTAACTGTACTCTTGAGGCAGAAGTGTGCTGTAGGAAACCTATTTGAGTTGGGAGCTGCTGGCTGAAAGTTTATTGTGCATTTTCCTGATTGATTTGTAGGCCTTGCTGTTCTGAAACTTGTTTTTCTAACTCTATAGAAGTACAGTGTTTGTGCTAGGCTGCTCTCCATGCAGTGGTGGTTAGCAATGTCCTGTATAGATGCAAACACTATCAAGTTAAAAATTCTCTTAGAATAACTATCTCTGCATCCTTCCCCAGTCCGCCTGCTCTCTAGGAGCATCTGAGTTGCATACAGAACAGTATTGCCTTCTTGGACACCCGCAGTTCACACTCAGCATAGCACCCATCCTTCATCTGTGTCCAGTGTCTATCCCCCAGTCTAGTTAAATCTCCCCAGTCTTCTCCCTGCTTAAACCCATAGTAAAAACCTGAAACCATGGGTAGGCACTTTCTGCTATCTCTGTGGCCAGCCTAGTGACCATATGCATCCTGACACAATGTAACAATTGTCTCATAATACTGACAGCCTGTTAATCCTGCAACAAATACAGTATGTGAGAGATGTAGTTGCATTATGAAAACTGAGACACACTTCTCACATACTGCCAAATCAAATGACAAACAGGTTGGCAGCACACACACATATCATTTCACTCACTAAATAAGATCTCGACACATAAACTCACATATGCAGAAGTACTCACAAGTAACTTACCAAAACCTTAGAGGCCTCCCGTACTCTGCCCACAGAAACTGCATACAAACAAAGCCAAATCAACACCAACCACTACACATAAAAACACACATCACAGTGTCTCCACAAGCAAGCCCCTAAGATAAAACACCACACATTCAAACATCTTGGTCATAGGAGATTCCATCGTGAGACACATGGACACCCCCCCCCCCCAGCAGGTTGGATAAAGGGAGGGTTACAATCAGTTGCCTGTCAGGGGTCTGAATTCACCAGATCATGCAGGGAACTCAGATCACTCAACCACAAATACCAGTATGACTCAGTCATAGTCCATGTGGGTGGGAATGACCTGAGATGTACTTCCCTGGATTATATGAAGAAAGACATGATGGACCTCTCTGAATATGTGTCGCAGGCTGGTATGAGCCTCGCACTGAGCAGCATTCTACCCTCACCAAGAATGATACCACAATACAAACAGAAAATGATTGACTTCAATAATTGTCTTAGCTACTGTGTCATTCCAAGGGGATCCAGTATTCTTCAGCCTGGGACAACATGATTGACAGACCACGTTGCTTTGCCAAAGATGGTCTGCATCTGTCGCTGCTAGGCTTTTGAATACTGGCCAAGGCATTAGCCATCCCCGTAGTGCCTTTTTTAGGCAGTGCCAAGTCAACAGACCTACAAATCTAACAAATTCTTCTAATGCCAAGCTGAAGGTATTACTGCTCACTGCTAGGAGTCTCAACAAGAAACTGCACTCCCTGGAAGCTGTCCTTGCCCTGCAGAATGCTGAAGCTGTGCAGTTACAGAGACGTGGTTCACGGCTGCAGAAAACACCCTAGCAGTGCCAGGCTACAATGCCTATCACACGTTCAGACCACCTTCTGAAAAGAAAAAAAACAAAAGGAGGAGGTGTTTCCATTTACATAAAAAGCAATCAGACCTATAGATTGGTCAAGCAGGATGACTTGCTTGAGCTACTCCATGTCCAGCTGACCACAGGCAAAATCCCCCACCATATCATCGCTAGCTATAGTACCCAACCATGAACCACAAAATCCCCTGTCTATACCTGACGTCACTGGAATTACTTATCATTCAGCCCAACACACTACTCATGGGCAATTTTAACTACCTCTCCATAAACTGGGAAACATATATGACCACTAAAATGCAGGCTCAGAGATTCATGGACTTTCTCAATGCAAATTCTCTAGAGCAGCTGGTCTGAACTCCCACTAGGGGCTCAAATATCATTGGTACAGTAATCAGAAACATGAGAGAGCGCTGCAACCCCCATCAGCATAATGTTCTCATTGGTAAGATCAAATCATAAATCAGTCTCCTTTGAAATAAAATCAAACCCTAAAGAATTCTCCAGGGACCAAATCTCGTTTATTAAAACTTGAAAATTTCTCTGCCTCAGTATAAATGTTGACTGCCTCATTGCCTTTCCCATTAGCTCTGTCTCAGTCAACATCAAAATGCACACCCAGAAGTCCACTTCTGACTGCAATGTCTTTTGAATTTCTCACTTGTATTCTCTTTCCTTCTTCCTGCATATTTCTCAGCTGTCCATAATTTTGCAGGATGACAATATTTTCTTCTAATATTTTTGATCTGTTTCTCATAAAATTTGTGGTTTTCTGGCAAATCTTGAGGATTGCAGTCACTAAATAATGACAGACATTTGAATTTCAGACTTCATATTTGTCAGAAAATACATGCTAATGCAAAACCTGCTACACTACAACTTTGCAGTTTAGGAAAGCAATTTTAAAATCTGCCCCTTGGAGCTTTGTCTCCCCATTTATTTTTGGCTTTGTCCATTTTTCTTACACTAAGGAGTTTAGAGGTATGTTCTCCTATTACTGACTCATCTCCTACACCTGCCTTTCCCATAACTCTTCCACCTGATCCTTCCAAT
The DNA here is from genome assembly GCF_019279795.1 of Protopterus annectens. Classification (NCBI taxonomy): domain Eukaryota; kingdom Metazoa; phylum Chordata; order Ceratodontiformes; family Protopteridae; genus Protopterus; species Protopterus annectens. The sequence continues at coordinate 659,558,709 of NC_056727.1, read as the reverse complement.
GCTTCCACTCGTCTTTCCCCTTCTTGCATACTCCATTGGCAAAGCTAGCCAAGCTTATCACACATAGTCCTTTAAATTCCTCCCACCTTTCAAATAACTCCTCATTTCCCCAATATGAACTCCTCATCATTCTTCTATATGTTGTTCATTTCACTCTTTCAGTCCTCTACGATGCAAAAATGTTTAACATTATAACAAAACTTTATCCAGTTCTGCCATTCCTCAGAATCTTAAGACTACACAACACACTATTTTCTTTTCTCTCTCTCACTCCTTTCTCACTTTCTCTCAGTTAGGTATATACAGCCTGTTTAGAGTATTAACTGCATACAATATCCATACATTCAAACCCTGTATTTTGTTTTCTTTGTAGTCCCTGCCTTTCTCATCATTGTAAATTGCACATTATTGCTAATTCAAATTATCTGTTAACCAAAACCTCTATCTCAAAAAGACTGCTTGTTTAGACAGACTAACAGCAAATTATAACTTTTTGTTTTCTTTCTCTGGATTTAACTAAATTCCCTACACATCTCTTGTTTTGAGATTTATTGTCTCATGAAATGTCAGAACAGTCTCTCTGAGTGTTATCCTCTCTGTTCAGTGAAAACTAACTCTAATATAACATGCTAAACTTTGATTTTATAGCATGTCTTGACCCTGTTGTACATGCACACACACACCCACACACAGAAACATGCTGTCTCTGAGATGTAGCATGAGTTGTATGCTTTCCATCCTATCATTTTTGAAGACTTTTTTAGCCAATTGGAAATAAATTATGTACTTCTCTTTCTAGGCACAAGTGGATATTAAAGCACTGTATTTAACATCAGTAACTTAACTCCTGATGAAGGGTTCATGCCAGCTCAAAAGCTCAAGTAACTGCAAAACCTACATTGGTCCAATAAAAGGCCTGTGTTCCAGTGTCTTTGTGCAAAAATGAGGTATTAATTCTCCACTGCTTTAGAACTGTTCTGCCCTCTAACTTAAGCTTCAGGATAAGGAGGATATTGTCTTACACCACTATTGGTAGTGCTCCACAACTCTCTGCCTGTTGTTTATGCTCCTTTATAACAAGATTCTATCTATTCTAGAGTACCTATGATAACTAACCAGATAATATGTGAACCAGTTTTCCACTTGGTTACTTGCTTTAGCCAGGTCCAGTAATCCCACATTGTTGAAGTATTTTAAAAAATGTATCCCTAGCCTGAGTAATTTATATACCCTTGGGCCTGTCTACAGATCTGTAACTTCAGCCACTACATTCCAGTCCCCAGCCTTTATAAGCATGCATTCATGAACCTCAGTTATACTTCTTATTATCTCATGGGCTGTCATCCAGGCCTCTCCTGGACTGATGCTATTGAAAACTTCTAACCTCCCCAACTTCCCATTAGTCACTACATACCCACCCAATGCAATCTGTTCTGCACAATGTAAGCAAAACCTATCTTCATAGGATCACCTCTCCTCTTCTCCTAATGTCAGAAGCTAGCAAATGCTACAACTACATATTGCTCCCGCCTAAGCTTATTGATCTCACTTACACCAATATAGGCATCCTGCAAACAGACTGTTTGGGAGAAGATGGTTCTACTAACCTATTAACATTCCATCAATCATTTGTTCCTATCCAAAAAGAGAAAAACACCACAAAAAAATCTCCACAGACCAAAGAGACTTATTATCCTCTTACTACATAACCCTCCTCAACATAGCCTCTTTCAGTACTCTCCTGACCTATCTTCTTTTCTCCATCCTGACAATAGCTCCTCTTTCCCATATCCTACAGTCTACTTCTTACTCTAGTTTCACTCACTAGAGTCAGAAACATGACCTTATCAACTCGCTCTTTAATTCAGAGAAATGGCAACCCATGCCTTTTATCCTCCCATTTAACATGTTTCACATAAACACACGACTCTGCAATTCAGAAAACTCTTTCCTGCATTGTCTAAGATTTGCCACCCCCCCACCTACTATGCCATAAAATTACAACTCACAAATGTAGCACAATTTAAAAAAAATCATCAGAACAGTTTTACAATAATTAACAAACTTTTTCCTGAGTAAATAACATTGTAAATAAACAAATAAAGTAGCATATACACCAAACTAACCCTTAAGCATCCATACAATTTACAGTGAACCATGAAACACCATTCCATTTTCTCCTGCTTTTTGGTATGTGCTAAGCAATGATCTTCTACTCAGCCAGACTGTGGGTGGTAAAGACACAGTGTGATTGCCAAAAAAAAAAGGTATTATAGACCCCCCTCACTACCAAACCTCACATTCCCTCAGGACAACTACCCTGAGAACCACAGTCCTCCATTCCTCTACCCAGGAATAATAAATCCAGATGAAAACAATTATGGAATGGCAGTAAGGGTATCCCCCTCCCAGACCATAAAATTATTGTATAGTAAATAACTTTCTTCCCATAACACTGAAGACATACTACTATAGTAATCATAGCAAGAGACGTAACCACACAACACTCTTTATAGTATGCTGTATAATACACATCCCTCCAAGAATTTTGTAACAAACGTTATTTTTAATATTAATTTGTATATATATATATATATATATATATATATATATATATATAAAAGGGGGGGTGCACTTACATTTTCCTTCACAATCAGTCTAACGATGAGATCCAAGATCAAGCATGCCTTTGGTATCTTATACCCCCTCCCTCACTAGTATGGTCTAGCAGAAAGACCAGCCTTGCACACTTTCAAATGGCCCAATAATCCTCCTTCATTGTTTCTTTCTACCAAAACAAAAATTCCTTTACATATAATTCCATATACTGGACTTCCTTCAATATCCAGAATCATGCGAAATACCTAGAAAAGCTTTTCAGGGCATCCAGTACCCCTAGCAAAAAAAAAAAAAAAATGGGGAAAGAAAATATTCCAAGTAGAAATCTGCAAAACCAGTATAAAAGCAAAGTCAACAGTAACCTCTGCTTCTTTCTGGGGTTCTTATCCTTGGATTGATTGCAACCTCTTCTGAAATAAAAAGAAAGGGCCGTGGAACAATTTTCTCTCCACCACAGCTGCTGACATATACTCTTTTGGGTTTTGCCTTCCCTCTTCTCTCATCTTGGCTCACTTCTTCATTATCTGATATTTAATAGCGTAGAGGGCTTCCTCTGTACTTTAAGTGTTAGCCTCAAAGCTTGAGAAATCATTTTATGCTCAAATTCTGAGAGACCAGCTTGCCTACAATCATCTGCATTAGAAGCTGATGTTAAGTGAAACTTGCAGTAGTGTATTTTAGTCTTTCCGTTAAGTACAAACTTGCAGTTTTAAAAGTATTGTATTTTCATTTTTTCTGCTTCCTGATTGTGTGTTTCATTGAACAGTGTGCTGTGTGTCTCTCTGCAGTTAGTTCCCCACCCGTGTTGGTGGCTCTGGAATTGCCCGCCCCTCCTATAAGTTTGTATTAGAACACTCCTCCTGGATCCATCTCATTTGCTCACTTAACCGAGTACAGTGAGATCATATTATGAGTCTAGTGGTCACTCTACTTAATACAGAGAGAAGATTTTAGAAGGCCTACCCACTTAGGTTCTTCCTTCCTCTCTCCTTGCACTTAAAAATAATCACACTTTATTCATCTGCTTTTACTGTATTTGCATTTCCTCCTACTTTATTTTGCTTTCCTTAAAAGTACTCAATTTTATTTATTCTGCTGCATTTATTACTGCTTGGTAATAGCCTGATTAAATTGTAACTGCTACTCTAAATCTTTTGGTTTAAGCATTTGGGCTTCATACAGGTTGTTTTACATTAAGAAGGTTTGTGGTCTGCACTGTTGTGGCAGGACAGGTAGCTTACATCCTTCTAAGCTGGGAATTGCTGATTGAAGGCCCAGTGTCTGCTATTATAAAGGTGTATTAGTTCTGGCTTAAGCACTTGGGCTTCAGGCCAGTTATTCTACATTAAGAGGGTTTGTGGTCTGCACTCTTGTGGGAGGAGAGGCTGGATTCTGCCTTTCTGAGCTGGGAATTTCTGGTCACAGGCTTATTGTGCCTGCTTATTTGAACTGTTTCTTTCTGAAAATGGTGCGCCTTGTTGCTGTAGCATAGACCAGATGCAGGCCTGCTGAATCTAGCTTTGTTTGTATAACTCGAGCACTGATTTTTTTGGAGAAGGTTCCCCTGCACCCTAGTAACAGGAGTGTGCAGTTAGAACTTGTCTGATTGAAAACTGCTGGAACAGGGCTCAGTTTTGAACTTTTTTTTCTGGTTAATTGGGTAACTTGTTTACATCAGTTTGTTCGTTTTCTATTGTTTTATATATAAAAAAATGCACTTTATTCATCTGCTTTTACTGTATTTGTGTTTCTTCCTACTTTATTACTAGGGGCATTGACTACACCTCTGATCTGCGATATCTAACAATAAGTATCCTTTTCTGTGCATTTAAAATGTTTTCTTGATTGTATCTGCTTTATTTTCTGAAAAAAAAAACAAAAAAAAATATTTGTTTCCTGCCTTTCTAAGCTAGTATAGTCCAGTTTTCAGGTTAGTGCTGAATTCAGTGCTGTGTTACAAATCTCTGTGTTTGCCCATACCTTACTTGGATAGAAGGAAGTTTCTCTGTTCACCTGTGAGAGAGGAGAGCTTTGAGCAGCCTATCTGTCCCTGGAGGAGTGGTTTCAGCCCAGAAATTAGCAGTTTATTGGCCATTTTGGGCTAATTTCTATCTCTTTCATTTCCCTGCTATAAATACTGCATTTGCTCGGTTTTGCGCGCCGGGCAGCGCCAGTTAGTTAGGGTATAACTATTCTAGGCTCCACAAAGTCTCCACTTCAATTTTTCCCTTGGAACTAGACAAACTTTCAACTTAAGCACTCAAGCCATTCATTTCGCAGCCCAGCACTTGCTCAAAACGTATAGCAAGCACTTATAAACCTTAGCACTAGACCCTCCTGTACTGTACAAAAGGACAAGGCTCTCTATTCGACCTTACCAGTCATCCAGTAAAACAGTTCACTGTACCTATCCAGGCATGTCCAAAGGGCAGTTTCAGGTGTACCCTCCAGTTTAACAGGTGAATCTTGGCTTTTTGAGGCAATGTTACAACTGCCTCCTGTACACAGACAACCCTCTCCTCCTACCACCAAACACTAATACATGTGAGAGATACAATTATACAGCCAAACTGGAGGCTAAGCTCTCTCAACCCAAGACTGTATTAGACAGTCAAGAGGAGAAGGGAAATACTTGCATCACACCACCAGTCTCACATAGACCCATTAAACCAGCACCGGCAAAAAACACATATAAATACACAAAAACATACTCGGAGACTCTAAAAGAAAAAATCTGCAAAAGCAACAGAGACCTCCAAAGCAAACATCCAAGCAATCTCCACCCCCCCCCCCCCAACACAAACCATGAAACACAGACTTCACAAAACCAGTGTGCCATGCAATCACAGCCCTTAAGGCAAAATAACATACCCAACATACTAGTAATAGGTGACTCTATAGTCAGGCAGATGACATGCCACTCATTGCGCTGAATAAGGAAAAGGTTACTGTTAGCTGCCTGTTGGGTGCCAGGATCCGCCACATAACACAAGCACTCAGGTCACTCCAGAACAAGTACAAATATGACTCTGTCATTGTCCATGTTAGTGGGAATAACCTGAGCCATACCTCCCTGGTCTACATGGGAATGACCTGAGCCATACCTCCCTGGACTACATGAAAAAAGACATGGAAAAGCTCTCTGATCACGTAGCCCAGGCCGGTATGACCCTGACCCTGAGTAGCATCCTGTCCTCACCAAGAATGATACCATGGTATAAAGAAAATGCTCGACAAGCCACTCTGCTTTGCTAGAGACAGCTTGCACCTGTCACCCTTAGGCTTTCGAATACTGGCCAAGGCTCTTGCCACAGAAGTCTCAACCTCAAGATGCACACACTCGAAGCCCTTCTCAGTATGGAGAACATCGATGTCTGTGCTGTGACTGAAACCTGGTTCAAGGCTCCTGAGAGCACCCCGGCACTATCAGGTTTTACCTCATATCATGCGTTCCGGCCCCAAAATCCGGACAACACCAAGAAAGGAGGGGGGGTGTCCATATTCATCAAGGACACCCTCACCTCAAGGTTGGTGGCAACGCATGATGCATCGGAAACCATCCAGGTGCAATTAACCGTAGGCAAGACTGCTCTGCAGTTTGTAGCCTGTTTCAGGCCACCTTCTCAAACTCAGGAACCTCACACAGCTTTCCTGAAAACACTGGAGGGGATAAATATATCTCCAAACACCATCATACTGGGTGATTTCAACTATCCAAATATAGACTGGGATCACTACTCAAGCCCCAACACTCTAGCCCAAAGGTTCCTAGAGTTCATAAACTCAAATGCCATGGAACAACTGGTCACCATCCCCACAAGAGGAGAAAACATACTGGATCTCATCATCACAAACATGGGGTCACAATGTTCAACACCAGAGGTATACCCATCATTGGTAAGATCAGATCATAAACTAATCTCACTGGAAGTCCACATCCCGCCCCCACCCCAGATAAAAAAGACCACAGTGAAGAACTTCTCAAAAGCCGACTTCACACTCCTAAAGACTGGTGTGGTCTCTTTCAAGGCCCCCGAGCCAGTGGAAACCATTACTCAAACCGCTGAATCACTTACAAATGCCTTCTACCAGCACCTCCAGGACTGCATGGATCAGGCAATCCCAAACAAAACAAAGACTCTTTGTACCAAAGGCAAGCGTCCAGTCTGGTGGACCCCAGCCATAAACAAGCTTTACAACAAAAGGAAAAAGTTACTACAAGATAGAGCAAAATCCGTAAAAGGGAAGACACCCTTGATCATTATAAGTAAAAAATTGAGATCTCTCATAAAAGCATCCAAGGCAAATTTTGAGAGAAAAATCGCTAAGGACTCAAAAGACAATCATAAGGTCTTTTTTAGCTATGTTAGAAACCTGGGAGGAAACTCCCAGATATGCTCAGAATTAGTGCAAAATGATGTAAAAATCACGGAACCTACAGACATTGCCAACATACTGACTGACAGGTTCAGTGCAAATTTCTCCCCCCCTCCCCCCCAAAAGGAGAGATAACTATACCAGAGAACTGTAGTCCCCCAAACATCTCAAATGCTCAGGTGAGAACTGCTCTCTCCAAGGTGAAAAACACAGCATCCATGGGACCAGATGGTGTCCCTGGTTGTGTGCTCCACGAACTCAATGAGGAATTAAACCTGCAGTTAGGGCAACTGTTTAATCTTAGTCTCACCTCAGGATACGTACCCAAGGAGTGGCGTACGGCAACGGTGGTCCCACTTCACAAAGGAGGTGCCTCCACCAACCCCGGAAACTACCGTCCCATCAGCTTGACAAGCCTGGTCTGCAAAGCTATGGAGAGGATCATAATGGAACTCATAAATAAAGACATAGGGGACTTGCAGATATTGGATCAAACCCAGTTTGGCTTTGTCAAGGGCAGCTCATGCCTTTTAAACTTGGTTGACTTTTTCGAAACAGTCACCAAGGCCATTGATGAGGGCAAGGCAGTCCACACAGTCTACCTTGACCTGGCAAAGGCTTTCGACACAATACCCCACTCGGGTATCATTGAAAAACTCACCAGCTTAAACGTAAACCCATACGTCACAAGATGGGTTGCAAACTGGCTAAGTGACAGAACCCACAGGGTCAGAGTTGCTGGCGCCATGTCAGACTCCCAGCCTGTCACAAGTGGTGTGCCACAGGGCTCAGTCCTGGGCCCACTCTTGTTCGGCATCTACTTTTCAGAAGTACAGGCAAACACAGGAGGATTATGGCTGACAAAGTTTGCAGATGACTGCAAACTGGGCACCAAAGTTGAAAACCCATCTGACACAGACATCCTTCAGAAGGGTCTCATAGAAACGGATAACTGGTGCCAGAGCCATGGCCTAAAGTTAAACGCCAAAAAATGCATAGTCATTCCCTTCGGGAAAAACAAGGTTACCCCTAGTTACCATATAGGTGGCAATCCACTAAGCACAGAAGAGGTTATCAGGGATCTGGGGACCCAGGTTGACAGTAACCTTTCGTTTGACACTCACATTGCCAAAGTAGTTAGGAAGACCTTCTACATTGCCCACCTGATCATGAAGGGATTCACATCTAGATCAAGGGAGGTCATCGTTCCCCTGTACTCATCACTCATCAGACCAATGATTGAATACAATGCCCCATTCGGAATGTATCTGACCCGACACCTGCAGCAATTGGAAAGGCCCCAAAAGTTCCTCACTAAAAGGATAAAGGGTCTCAAAAATATGTCTTATGCTGCCCGACTGAAGGAACTCCAGCTCTATTCAGTCGCTTACCGACTGCTCAGAGGTGACCTGTGCCTGACATACAAGGCCATGTCCAACCCGGAATTAATGAACATGCTTCACCTCAAAAAATCTAAATCCATCAGAACTACAAGGGCAAGAGACTTAAACCTCGACACGGCTATTAATAGGACGTGCTGGAGGGACAGATTCATCACCCAGAGACTCCCTATGCTGTGGAACAAAATCCCGGTTCATGTGAGGCAGAGCACCTCACTGGCCTTGTTCAAGAGAAATCTTGACCAATGGATGGGAGATGGCAGGTATATCCCAGGGATAACCTCAGTGTCACTGCTTGACAGAGGCACAGCAAAATAATGGGCATAGTATCCTTCAAACTAAAGGGGTGTCGAAAGCCACACAACTTTGGGCTAGGCTTATAAATGCCCTAGGGCAGATAGCCTAGTATGAACCTATGAACCTATGAACCCCCATAGTGCTTTTTTTAGGCAAGGCTCAAAAGACAAACCAACTGCTGTAAATAGCACAAGTAACAAAAAACTGAGGGTAATGCTACTCAATAGGCAAAACCAAATGCAGGCAGGGAAAACAGAGTGCACGGATCAAACCAATATGAATATAAATCCAAAAAAGATCCAGCACAAGGGGAAGATGAAAATTAATAAAATTTATTGTGGCAAACCCAATAAACACAAAAGCAAACCGGTTTCGGCTAGAAAATATAGCCTTCTTCAGTGCATCAAAGTTATCAAACGGGCATATATTTCCACATATTTTATATACCCAAAATCATGGAGACTTAATTAGAAACAACCAATAATTGGTTCCAACCAAAATTAATGTAACTCATTCAGGCCAGGTTTAAATAGAGCTCCTAGCCTGATAATTCAAGATGACTCCTTGTGGTTTAGTATGTAATGCCATCCAGCTTTACATGACCTATTTCTTTGAAATGTATCTATAACAATGAAAGTGAATTTTGCAGTTTTGTGTGTTAGAGTGTGTTTATAAAGGGCATTGGAAACCCTTTTGTTTCTAATGTCACTTAAATGTTCACTGATTCTATGTCTGAGGGGTCTGGACATTTGTCCAACATAAAAAGAGGAGCAGAAGCAAGTAGCCAAAGAGACAATCCAATCACTACTGCAGTTTCCAAAACATCTTATATCATAAACTTTTGGTGTGTTGCTGCTAGTGAATTCCTTAGTTTGAGATACATGTGCACATGCACTGCAATGTCCACAAGCAACACATCCTAATAATGCATCACCAGATAAAGTTCTCTGTTGACTGGTAGATGCAGTGTAATGTTTATAATGGGTTAGATGTGAATTAATACTTCTCCCTCTACGGTAAGAAAATAAACATCTTAAACTAAGCAGTTCACCCAATTTGTCATGGGCTAGCAAAATGTCCCAGTGGTTGTTGATAATATTTTGAAATCTGTAGGTGTTACTTCCAAAAGTAGTGACTAACCTGATGGGTCGTGAAGTGTATGCACTGGCCTCATTAGTTCTGTCTTTATATTGTAATAGTTGACATCTGTCTTGTTTGTCAACCTGATTTTGTGCCCGAGAAATACTGTCCTGATGATAACCCCTCATGAGAAATCTGTTTGATCATTTTGGCAGGATTTAAGGGTTTGTTCAGAGGAACATATACGATTAATACGTAAATATTGGGACTTCGGAATATTGTTGATGATGTGGCGAGGGTGATGGCTGGACGCATGTAACAAAGTGTTATACTCTGGAAATTTCCTATATACTTGTGTATCCAGTGTATGGTCCACCTGTCTAGTTATAATCACATCCAGAAATGTTATTTGTTGCTATTCAATATGAAGAGTAAATTGAATACCCCACTTATTTTTGTTAAGGTATTGTATAAATTTTTCCACGTACTGCTTATCACCCTGCCACACCATCCAACAATCATCCAAATAACATCTCCAGATATCTAACTGATCCAAAAATAGATTGTGACTGGAATCATATATCAGTTGTTCCTCCAAAAAACCCATAAACAAATCTGCATAGATGGAAGCAAAAGATGCTCCCATCGCAGTGCCATGAACCTGCCAATATGACCTCCCATGAAAGTAAAAAACATTTTTTGACAACACGTGTTCAGTTAAACACAGAAGAAGTGTGTTAAACCCAGGAGTGTATAATTCCGATTTTTCAAGCCAAAATTGAATGGCCTGCAGATGTGCCCAGTGTGGAAAGCTTGTATATAGGGAGGTGACGTCAAGTGTACACAAATACCATGCAGGATCCAATTATGTATCTTGAATAATATTAAGAAATTGCATGGTATCTTTTATTCTAGACCAAATCATAGGTAACAAAGTTTGCAAAAATTCAGTTAGGAAGGCTGATAAGGGTTCATTTAGCAATCCCCTTCCAGATACTATAGGCCATCCTGGAGGACAGGTCGGATGTTTATGTATCTTTGGCAATAGATACAAATACTGGGTACAGGGTCTGACACCTGAAGTTGTTTACAAGTTTTTAAACTGATTATGCCTTCCTCAGTTGCTAGGTCTAGAAAAGAGTCAATATCTTTTTTGAAATTGGGGGTTGGATCTACTACCATATGTATATAAAATTGAGCATCTGACAATTGTCTTTCAGCCTCAGCCTGGTACATATTCCAATCCATAACCACAATGCCACCTCCCTTATCTGCTGGCAAAATAACCAGATTATGGTTCTGACTAAGATCCTGTAATGCTAGTTGTTCTGCTTTGGACAGGTTATGTTTAACAAACTGGTCTTCATGAGAAAAATGAAGATATTTTAATACACACTCCCTGAACACTGCAACGTGCTTATCCATGGGAGGCACAAAACTAGATTTCCCAAATTGGAAACCAGTAGATCTTTGAGTGTCCTGTCTATCGGAAAAAATATTTTCATATATAATAATCTACAAAAGTCATTGACTTCATTAACCAAAATGTGTTCAGGAACTTGAAAAGTCAGCACAAAATTGAGACCTTTGTTCAACAGTTTAATCTGTACATCAGGCAAATCATATGAAGAAATATTATGCACATTGTTCAGTAAGATACAATCTCATTAGTAATTGTTGAATGTTGTGGGTTTTTGCGATGTTCTCCCCCCCCCCCACATTGCTTACCCCTAAAGGGTCAACATTAGGTTTTCTTTTAGCCGCTGGAGACTCTTGGTTGGAGAGGGAATCTAAATCAGTGGTAGAGGATGAGTCATCCTCAGAAGTGCCATTGTAAGCCTGTTCTGTTTTCCTAAGCATTGGTCTAGGTCACTTCTTTTTATTAGTTGCTTCGGAGCCAGAATCTGAGAAACGTACACTTTTTTGAATAACAAAGGGTTTGCCCTTTTCATAATCCATGGTGTCTTTTTGAAATTTTTGTTTTTTCTTTTTAACAAGTTGTTCCTCCAATACTGATAAGTATTTGGCCAAATTATTTAAATAATTGCTAAAAAAAGGTTCTGCCTCATAGACCCTAGCTTCCTCATAATTGGTGGTAACTTCCCCTATGCATTTCAGCACAACTCAAGAAAATCCAAGTAACTCACGAAAACCACCAAAAAGAGCAGGAACTAGATGCACACAGGTTTATTCTGGTACCTCGGCTTCCACAGCCTTCAAAGGAATAACCATTTCCAAAACACATGCATCATTTTATACAAATTTTCTTAAATTTTCTTAATTAGTTAATTGGATAATCATACATTATTAACAGAATTAAAGGGGCCATAGAAGAAAAATTACTAACACACAAACAGTAAGAAGTATTTTTAGGTATGTTTAAGTATTTTAAGAGAATGCAGGAAGCAATATAAAATACACAATACAAAAATTATTTTTTCTAATACTGCATAATGGTCAAGTTATTTTCTAAATTTAAACCTTTAGGTTTCAAAGTACCAAAGTTGAGAATAAACATACTTTCCAATTTTAACAGCTTACATAGGAAATTCCCAGTATTATAACTGTCAGGTCTAGCCAAAGCACAGAAAAAGAAAGAATCCAGATTTCCATTGTGTAATGTATTAAAATGTTCAGAAACTGGATTTTCCATTCTGCCATTTCTAATATCACCCATGTGTTCCATAATTCTCAACTTTAGCTGGCGTTTGGTTTGTCCTATGTAGTATTTAGGTGGAGTACATCCACAGCCCACTATATAAACCACCCCACAAGATCTGCAGTTAAACGTATCCTGAGCTTGATATTTTATGCCATTAATGCAACTTCCTGTTAAATTCATAACCTTTGAACAAACTCTACATTTTCCACATTTGAACATGCCTTTAGTTGATGAAAAAACATTTGACATATTTGATCTAATATTTGATTTAAATTTTAACTTTTCTTTTAAATTTGCATATCTGCCATATGAAAAACATACTCTATTTGGAAATAAATGACCAATTTCGTCATTATGACAAACAATAGGCCAAAGAAAATCTACTATTTCCTTAAGAGTAGGAGAAAAGGAAGAATACTTATTAACTAAAAAGATTCTGTTCTCTTTATTCAAAACAGAATTATTCTCCCTAGAATCATAGAATTTATCTGTCTTCCTAATAGAAGAATCAAGATTTAACAATCTATCACTACTATTCTTTATGGAAAACTCAGAGTAACCTCTTTCCAAGAGCCTATTTGTAACCATCTCAAATTCAAAGTTTAACAAATTAGTCTCAGAGGTGTGCTCCAAAGTCCATTTAAACTCACCATAAGGTAGTGCTTCAATCAAATGCCTTGGATGCGCACTAGTGGCATGTAAAAAATTGTTGGTCATTTATTTCCAAATAGAGTATGTTTTTCATATGGTGGTTTATTGGTGGTTTATCAGTAAAATTGATCAAATTACTGACATTTTGTATATATTACTATATAACATGGAGCTTACAAAGCTATTGCAAGGCTTATCAGCAGATAGGGACAACTTACAGATTTTTGGTTTTAAACAACCTAATTCAGGTAATTCCACCCTAGAAAAGGATGATCCACAATAACTTTGTGGTGTACTATTTCAAAAGTTGACTAAAAACATGAGAATACTTAGGGCCAATATATGGCACCTCAAATTATTCAAAGCTTACAAGCTTAAGGATATCACACCACGAGGTCTACGAGTCAGGATTCAACCTTTGGTTGGCCAGACAGACGATCAACTCTATCTGGACTGGGCCCAAGCACAACATAGAGCATCCATGCTCTTTGTGGATATTCTGATTGAATACTATGAAAGGGTGATTGACAAATACATAGGGGAAGTTACCACCAATTGTGAAGAAGCTAGGGTCTATGAGGCAGAACCTTTTTTTAGCAATTATTTAAATAATTTGGCCAAAGACTTCTCAGTATTGGAGGAACAACTTGTTAAAAAGAAAAAAAAAAAAAAAAATTTCAGAGACACCATGGATTATGAAAAGGGCAAACCCCTTGTTATTCAAAAAAGTGTACATTTCTCGGATTCTGGCTCCAAAACAACTAATAGAAAGAAGAGACCTAAACAAATGCTTAGGAAAACAGAAGAGGCTTACAGTGGCACTTGACTCATCCTCTGCCACTGATTTAGATTCCCTCTCCAACCAAGAGTCTCCAGCTGCTAAAAGAAAACCTAATGTTGACCCTTTAGGGGTAATCAATGCAGGGGGGAAGAAAACATCGCAAAAACCCACAACGTTCAACAATTACTAGAGACAATTGTATCTTACTGAACAATGTGCATAATATTTCTTCATATGATTTATCTGATGTACAGATTAAACTATTGAACAAAGGTCTCAATTTTGTGCCAACCTTTCAAGTTCCTGAACACATTTTGGTTAATGAAGTCAGTGACTTTTGTAGGTTGTTAAATTTGAAAATATTTTTTTCCGATAGACAGGACGCTCAAAGATCTACTGGTTTCCAGTTTGGGAAATCTAGTTTTGTGCCTCCCATGGATAAGCATGTTGCAGTGTTCAGGGAGTGTGTATTAAAAGATCTTCATTTTTCTCATGAACACCAGTTTGTTAAACATAACCTGTCCAAAGCAGAACAACTAGCATTACAGGATCTTAGTCAGAACCATGATCTGGTTATTTTGCCCACAGATAAGGGAGGTGGCGTTGTGGTTATGGATTGAAATATGTACCAGGCTGAGGCTGAAACACAATTGTCAGATGCTCGATTTTATATACATATGGTAATAGATCCAATCCCCAATTTCAAAAAAGATTTTGACTCTTTTCTAGACCTAGCAAGTGAGGAAGGCATAATCAGTTTAAAAACTTGTAAACAACTTAAGGTGTCAAACCCTGTACCCAGGTATTTGTATCTATTGTCAAAGATACATAAATAAAAATCCCACCTATCCTCTGGGACGGCCTATAGTATCTGGAAGGGGATCGCTAACTGAGCCCTTATCAGCCTTCCTAACTGAATTTTTGTAACCTTTGTTACCTATGATTAGGTCTAAAATAAAAGATACCACGCAATTTCTTAATATTATTTAAGATACATAATTGGATCCTGCGTGGTATTTGTGTACACTTGACGTCACTTCCCTGTATACCAGCATTCCACACTAGGCAGGTCTACAGGCCATTCAATTTTGGCTTGAAAAATTGGAATTATACACTCCTGGGTTTAACACACTTCTTGTGTGTTTAACTGATCACGTGTTGTCAAAAAATGTTTTTTACTTTCATGGGAGGTCATATTGGCAGGTTCGTGGTATGGCGATGGGAGCATTTTTTGCTCCATTCTATGCCGATTTGCTTATGGGTTTTTTTTGAGGAACAACTGATATATGGTTCCAGTCATAATCTATTTTTGGATCAGTTAGATATCTGGAGACGTTATTTAGACGATTGTTGGATGGTGTGGCAGGGTGATAAGCAGTATGTGGAAGAATTTTTACAATACCTTAATGAAAATAAGTGGGGTATTCAATTTACTCTTCATATTGAATAGCAACAAATAACATTTCTGGATGTGATTATAACTAGGCAAGTGGACCATACACTGGAAACACAAGTATATAGGAAATTTCCAGAGTATAACACTTTGTTACATGCGTCCAGCCATCATCCTCACCACATTATCAACAATATTCCGAAGTCCCAATATTTACACATTAAACATATATGTTCCTCTGAACAAACCCTTAAAGCCTGCCAAAATTATCTAACTAACAGATATCTCATGAGGGGTTATCGTCAGGACAGTATTTCTCGGGCACGAAATCAGGTTGACAAACAAGACAGATGTCAACTATTACAATATAAAGACAGAACTAATGAGGCCGGTACATACACTTTAAGACCCATCAGGTTAGTCACTACTTTTGGAAGTAACACCTACAGATTTAAAAATATTATCAACAACCACTGGGACATTTTGCTAGCCCATGACAAACTGGGTGAACTGCTTAGTTCAAGATGTTTATTTTCTTACCGTAGAGGGAGAACTATTAATTCACATCTAACCCATTATAAACATTACACTGCATCTTCCAGTCAACAGAGAACTTTATCTGGTGATACATTATTAGGATGTATTGCTTGTGGACATTGCAGTGCATGTGCACATGTATCTCAAACTAAGGAATTCACTAGCAGCAACACACCAAAAGTTTATGATATAAGATGTTTTGGAAACTGCAATAGTGATTGGATTGTCTATTTTGGCTACTTGCTTCTGCTCCTCTTTTTATGTTGGATAAATGTCCAGACCCCTCAGATATAGAATTAGTGAACATTTAAGTGACATTAGAAACAAAAGGGTTTCCAATGCCCTTCATAAACACAAACACACAAAACTGCAAAATTCACTTTCATTGTTATAAATAAAATTCAAAGAAATAGGTCATGTAAAGCTGGATGGCATTCCATACTAAACCACAAGGATTCATCTGGGATTATAAGGCTAGGTGCTCTATTTAAACCTGGCCTGAATGAGTTAAGTTAATTTTGGTTGGAACCAGCTACTGGTCATTTCTAATTAAGTCTCCATGATTTGGGGTTTATAAAATATGTGGAAATGTTATGTCTGTTTGATAACTTTGATGCATTGAAGAAGGCTATATTTTCTAGCCGAAACCAGTTTGCTTTTATGTTTATTGAGTTTGCCACAATAAATTTTATTAATTTTCATCTTCCCCTTGTGCTGGATCTTTTTTGGATTTATAATGCTACTCAATGCCAGAAGTCTAAGCCTCAAAATGCATGCACTCGAGGAACTCCTCAGTATGGATAAAATCAATATATGTGCAGTAACAGAAACCTGGTTTAAGGCTCCAGAGAGCACCCCAGCACTACCAAGCTACAACTCATACCATACATTTCAGCCACAGAACCCGAACTGAAATACAAAAGACGGGGGAGTTTCCATATTCATCAAGGATACCAACACCTCCAGGTTGGTGGCACGGGCAAAACTGCAATTCAAATTGTAGCTTGCTACAGATCACCCACCATATCCCAGGACCCCCATTCCACTTTTCTGGAAACACTGGGAAACATAAAGGTCCTACCAAATACCCTAATATTGGATGATTTCAATTACCCAAACATTAACTGGGAGAACTACTCAAGTACTAACTCCCTTGCCCAAAATTTCCTAGAATTTATAAACTCAAACGCCCTGGTTCAAATGGTCAACACTCCCACCAGAGGTGACAACATATTGGACCTGGTCATCACTAACATGGGTGGCCGGTGTTCCACACTGGAGGTCAACCCCTCGCTGGTTAGATCTGACCATAAACAAATCACTTTGGATATCCACATTCTGCCCTCACCCCTGGACAAGGAAACCACTGTGAAAAACTTTTCAAAAGCAAACTTCACGTTACTTAACACCGATGTGGAAAGTTTCAAAGCCCCCATGCTGAAGGATAACCCTGTCCAAGCTACAAAATCCTTTACTAATGCATTCTACGGGCACCTACAAGAATGCATGGATCGTGCCATCCCAAGCACAACCAAGACTCACTCCTTCAAGAAAAGGAAACCAGTCTGGTGGACTCCTGCCATAAACAAGCTATACAATAGAAGGAGGAAACTAGTACAGAAAAGAGTAAAATCCCAAGAAGGGAAGACATCCCTGATCAGTATCAGCAAGAAACTACAATCCCTTATAAAAT
This sequence comes from Protopterus annectens, assembly GCF_019279795.1. NCBI lineage: Eukaryota > Metazoa > Chordata > Ceratodontiformes > Protopteridae > Protopterus > Protopterus annectens. The sequence goes on along the minus strand of NC_056727.1, from coordinate 659,541,219 downwards.
CATCCAAGGCGAGCTTTGAAAGAAAAATTACCAAGGACTCCAAAAATAACCACAAGGCATTCTTTAGCTATGTCAAGAATCTGAGTGGCAATGCTTGGAGTTAGTGCAGAATGGCACAAAATACACTGAAACGACCAATATCGCCAACATCCTGGCAGACAGGTTCAGCACAAACTTCACCCCACTCTCATCCCCAAAAGGGCCCATAACCATACCAGAAGAATGTAGGGTCCCTGAAATCACAGACACTCAGGTTAAAACAACCCTCTCCAAAGCCAAAACACACAGCATTAATGGGACTGGATGGTGTCCCAGGCTGCGTCCTACATGAGCTCAAAGATGAACTAACCCCTCACCTAAACACACTGTTCAAACTCAGCCTCTCCACAGGCTACATACCCATAGAGTGGTGCACAGCAATGATTATTCCATTCCACAAAGGTGAAGCCACAACAGACCCCAGGAACTATCGCCCTATAACCCTGACTAGCTTGGTCTGCAATGCTATGGAGCGTATCATCATGGAACTCATTAACACAGACATTGGAAACCTCCAAACACTGGATCCTACCCAGTTTGGCTTTGTTAAGGGCAGATCATGCCTCCTAAACCTGGTGGACTTCTTTGAGACAGTTACCAAGGGTATAGGTGAGGGAAAGGTGGTACACACAGCCTAACTAGACCTCACAAAGGCCTTCAACATCATTCCCCATTCTGGTATTATAGACAAGCTCACCAGCCTGAACATAAACCCTTACGTCACAAGATGGGTTGCCAACTGGCTCACAGACAGAACCCACATGGTGAGAGTTGTGGGAGCTAGGTCTGACTCTAAACCTGTTACAAGTACAGTTCCCCAGGGCTCAGTCCTAGGACCCCTCCTGTTCGGCATATACTTCTCTAAAGTACTGGCAAGCACAGGAGGACTATGGCTGAACAAGTTCGCAGACGACTGCAAACTAGGGGCTTTAACTGACTCTCCGGCTGACACAGACTTCCTGCAAAAGGGTCTCACTGAGACAGATACCTGGTGTCAAAATCATGGCCTCAAGCTAAATGCCATAAAGTGCATATTCATCCCCTTGGGAAAAACAAAGTACCCACAAACTACCACATAGGTGGTAGTCCCCTAAATACGGAAGACGTAATAAGGGATCTGGGGACCCATATAGATAGTAATCTCACCTTTAATAATCACATTGCCAAAGTGGTTAGAAAATCTTTCTATGTGGACCACCTAATCACAAAAGGGTTTGCATCCAGATCAAAAGAGGTTATTGTGCCCCTCTACTCATCACTCATCAGACCCATCATAAAGTACAACGCCTCAATTGGGATATACCTTACAAGGCACTTGCAACAGCTGGAAAGACCACAGAAGTACCTCACCAAGAGGATCACTGGCCTCAAAAAGATGCCCTATGCAGCTTGACTGAAGAAACTCTAGCTGTACTCAGTTGCATACCGCCTACTCAGGGGTGATCTCTGCTTGACATACAAGGCCATGTCCAACCCAGAATTGATGGACATGCTCCACCTAAAGAAAACCTTATCCACTCGAGCCACACACTCTAGGGATCTAAACCTCACCACAACAATAAATAGGATGTGCTGGAGGGATAGATTCCTGTCCCAGAGACTTCCCATGCTTTGAAACAAGATTCCAATCTACATTAGACAGAGCTCCTTGCTAACACTCTTCAAAAGAAACCTTGACAAGTGGATGGGAAACAGAAAGTTTACCCCGGGGATCACTTCAGTGGCTCTGCTGGTCAGAGGCACAGGGAACTAATCTAAGGGGGTGGTGAAAGCCAACATATTCTGGCTAGGCTTATAAATGCCTTCAGGCAGATAGCTTAGTACCTACCTATGAACCTATGAACTAAGTTTTTGCCCAGCCTTTAATTGCATGGATATCATCTAGACCTTGAAGATAAGTTTTAACTTACAATGGTAACATTCTTTAGGACCAGATGAAAGTCAAGTTTACACTTCCTGCACACGTGGAAGAGACTTGGCTCTTCCGTGCTTTCAATGCTATCACCTTTTTCACTAAAAATCCTTGTGCTGCAATAGAACATCTTCCCCAGGAACCACAGCAATTACAGCACCTTTTCTTTTTGTAAATATGAAGTAAAGCCAACAATTAACTGTCATGGTTTATTTAGGGCTGAGGGAGGATATATCACAAATATTCTGTGTGTCCTGTCTAAAACTATTTCATTCTCCTTCAGGCCAGATTATTTTGCTAACTGATGCCTTCAAAATGATAATGAGTCCTTAGCTTCTCCATGCTCAGGGATTCCAGTTAAATGTAAGTTCTTTCAATAAGCTTAGTTTTCCATTTCTACAAATATATTCCAGCCAAGCTGTATCAAGTGGGCGGTAAAGGATGCAGATGGTCCTGCTGATGTTGATCAATGAAGCGCTAAGATTAAAGTAAGCTCCAATATTCTGGAAGAAGACAGTCTATACTCAAGCAGTGCAGTTTTAACTAGATTGTCTTCTATCAATATTTTAGTAGACCTACTGTCCCTCTGCAAGTTTACCAATGTATATGATGACATATAAGGGTCGATTCAATTTCCTTAAATCTCTGATTTCACACTTGAACATATTTGCCCTATTTTCTTTTATTTTAAACAGTTTAGACAAGATCAACTCAATGTCTTACTACTCTACTAAGTGTACAGTTTCACTTGTAATCTTCCCTGACTTCCACCTCACCCGTTTGCTGATTGTAAGCAGATTGCGTGGGAACCACTGGGGTGTCTGCACCATTTTCCTTTTTACTTCTTCCTCAAGCTGGCAGGTGTCCACCATATTGTGCTTCCACCTTGAGAAATTTTCACTGGTACAATGAAAAAATACTTTATTCTTGGCTGGGAAAAACAGGAAAGCAATTTCAGTTTCTCAATGCTAGCCGAACACACTGGATGTCAGCCCCTGTACCCCTTTTTCATAATCCTTATACGTATCTTATATATATTGTCCTTGAAGTATACCCTACAGAACTGCAAATGATAATCCTGACTATGCCTCAGCAAAATTTCATAATGAAATCAGAATCACCTTAGCCTTTCTACATTTCAATATAATATTTTGTTATTCTTATTACTTTTGACTGATCTGCCTCTAGAAGATGGAACTGCAGTTTTCATTATTCAAGTGCAGGGTATTATTTTTACAATGCACATAACACGCCTTTTGTATAGCAGTGTGCCTGCCTCACTTGCAGGGGTGAATGTGTAATGGTCGCCACAAACCAACATTAGTTACACTTACAAGTGTAGAACCCAATATAACATCTAACATCTCTTTCAGGCTTAAACGTCAATGTTACCATTGGTCTCTAACAAAGTTTCATCTAATAATGTCCCTCTGAGACCCCTTACAGGAATAGAAGAGCACATAAAACCTTCTTCACCATGGTCACTAGTCACACTCAGGCCTATGTCACAACAGCTGGACACCCTGCTCCTGCGCAAGTGGGGTTTGCCAGTAGACATTTTTTGTCAGCAATCTTCAAACAGCAAGTAGAATATTTAATTTTAATGCTTCCAATCTCCTGAAGATTTTCCTCAGCACTGCCTACCTCCACCATTCATTTGTGTCATTGGCAAATAAATTCCCTTTTTTCCTGACATGAAGTACATCACCAACATGAAGATGCCAATCATTGCACAGGTCTCTGTGCTACTACCACTCATTCTCCAGATGATACTGCCTCCAACACTACCAGTCCCTGCACTTCCTAATTCAGTCATTTTGTTACCCACTTCACAATTTCCACCTCTACCACTTAAATTCCCCACTGGCATTATGGCTAGAGCATAATCAGAGGCCTTACTAAAACCTAGGTAGGTTACATTCAACAGCTGATCTTGACTTACCTTCAACATAACTAAATGATAAGGGAGAAACAAAATACAACAAATATGTACCTACTTTAACCTCTCACCAAAGACCTTACACACAGACAAATGTCTGACTACACTATTCCACCGCCCTACTGATCATTTCAAGTACAGCAGCAAACTGTGATTACAAAAGTACGTTACAGATAGACTACACTCCCCTGCAGCCCAATGTGGCCCATCTGTAAGAACTGAAAGGGTAGTGTAGAATCAGGCGTCCCTACCTCAAGAGAGGCACTGTGTATATTACAAATAATTCTTGGACATTATTCTAGCTCTGAGAACTTTCATGGATTCATAGATTTGTAGTACTCCAAAGCCACTGTGTTTTATGAATATTTATGACCTGTTAGTATCCCTTCTCAGGCAACACCTTTCTCTTTCTCTGTTAGGGTCAGTTGACTCCAACCACACAGTAAATTTGTGGATTTGTATATGTACATATATATATATATATATATATATATATATATATATATATATACACGGATCTACCTGACTACATCGACACTTCACAACACCGACACCGACTTCACCGACACCACATAATCGACAGTTCACAAACACGACACCTCATACACTCGACACATCAGAACAACAAACAAAACAAATCCCCTGTCCAAAACCCACACACACAACACAAGCACACCAAAATCCTTACAAACCAACACTAACCCTTACATACACAACTATCTACAACCCTAACCGAAACCCTAACCCTAAGGTCCATCACTATCACACACTCACCTAACCTGCGCCCTAACCCTAACTCACTTAACCCGCCCCTAACCCAAAAAATATCACTACTGCACCCTTACCTAACCCGCGCCCTAACCCTAACTCACTTATCCCACCCCTATCCCTACAGACCGTCAACATCGCACACTTACCTTACTCGCACCCTTAGCTAACCCGCGCCCTAACCCTAACTCACTTATCCCACCCCTATCCCTACAGACCATCAACATCGCACACTTACCTTACTCACACCCTAACGTCCGTCAGTACCGCATACTTACACATCCTTTCCCCATCTCAGTGTTCTCAGCGTCGGTGTTTTCCTCCGTCGGTCTTCTGACTTGTCGATCTTCTGGCGTTAGTGAAGTCGTTCTCGCTGTTATGAAGTGTCGATGTAGTCAGGTAGATCCATATATATATATATATATATATATATATATATATACACACATATATGGGCCTACTATAGATGATCGTAATTCCAAAAAGCCGATTCCCATATGGCCGAAACCATATGATCGACTTTTGGAATTTCAAACATCGTTAAAAAAAAACTTACCTACATGTTGCTAGCAGGGAGCAAGCCCCCCTGGGCCACCCACACCCCCTGCAATTTAAATATACCAACTCCAAGATCGCACTACAGTGCAGAAGATGGAAATCTTCCCATTCCACACAATACGGTGATACCCATTCTGCATGACCAAAATTTCAAAAGTTGATCATATGGTCTCGGCCATATGAGAATCAGCTTTTTGGAATTTCGATCATATATATATATATATATATATATATATATATATATACACACACACACACACACACACACACACACACACACACACACACACACACACACACACACCTAGGAGTTACAATAGATGATAGACTAAAATTTGACAAGCACATCTCCCTAACAATCAAAAAAGTCCACACTAAACTTGGAGCTCTATATAGGACCAAACCATACTATGCACACCAAGCCAGACAAGCCACAGCTGGATCTCACTTACTTTCTACCTTACTCTACTGCTCACATATCTTCACCAACCTATGTAAGGCTGAAGTTAATCACCTAGAGTCCTGCTATAACAAAATAGCTAAGTTTGCCACCGATCAGCCCATAAAACTCATCATTGCTCTGTTCTTCAACAACATAACTGGTTGGAACTACCAAACCTGTTAAAACTAAACCAACTTACCTTTATACACAACCCCAGAAACCGCCCTGCACTCTCAAGCCTGGTTCGACCTAACTTTAACTTCAGATCCCTTAGATTTTCTGACAGACTGATGCTAAAAGCTACCCAGTCTCCCAACTATCATGATGACTCCCTCTATTCCCATAAAACAGGTAAGGACTGGAATGCTCTTCCTCAGCACATCCAAAACAACCCCAACATGTCCTTGTTTAAAAAAAAAAAGCCTAAGAGATTATCTCAGTAGCAACTGTCTCTGCCTCTGTAATGCTCCTGGCTAGTTGTCTCTCTCCTATTACTTCCCAGCTCCCTTTCTCACATACCTCTTTTCAGCACATTTAAGCAGCTAGTATTTACAAACTCATGTTTTTATTTTTCAAACAGACATAGCTCATTCTCTGCTAGATCTTGTATACTTCTGTATTATGTTATTAATATGTGTTTATCATGACTATTTGTCTCTTATGTAACTTTTAACTACTTTTTTTTATTTATTACTAATATTTGTGTTTATTACCGTGGTGGTGGTGCTGCGGTAGCGTTGTCGCCTCACAGTAAGACGCTGTCAGGTTCAATTCTCAGCTAGACCGTCTTCTGCGTGGAGACATGCGAGAATGGGCGTACTTTGTTGAAGGTTGTGCGTCAGGCCTGGCAAGCCGGTATGTAAAAATCAACTGCCAATCATTAGCGGACCGGAGTTCCGCTGTGGCGACCCCTAACCGGGAAAAGCCGAAAGACACAAACAAACTAATATTTGTGTTTCATGACTACTTGTTCTTTCTTATGTAACTCTGTTCATTGCATTTTTTTTTTTTGCAAATACTTCTGTTATTAACTAATTGTACTGTTCCGGAGCTTTTCTCCCCAGGTTTTCTCTGAAAACAGGCTACTTGCCCAGTCGGACACTACCCGGTTAACACATGTAAATAATAAATAAATACACACACACACACACACACACACACACACACACACACACACACACACACACACATACACAAACACACAAACACGCATATATGTATGCTGTATATACGATGGTTTCATGAAATACTGAACACTCAATAGGGCAAACAAAAAAAGACTGAACATTTTAGAGCAAATCTAAACTTATCAAAAACTGAACAAACTGAAACTAATGTTTTGCAGAGGGGCAAGCCTCCTTGCACCTTCTACGCCTCCTGCTAATTACATATATCAATTCCAAGATCTCACAGCAGTGCAAACTACCTTACCCTGCTGCAAGGCAATCTCATACAAAAAGCTGCCAACAAAAAGAAAGTTTGTTCATGCTAACTTTCACATTTTGCATCACTAAAACGTGTTTGCTCATGTTTCCTTCAGTATTTTATATATATATATATATATATATATATATATATACATATATATATACACATATATGTATATATATTAACTTCACAACGACACAGAAAGGGAAAATATTTTTGTCATTACATGATTTACTTGGACAAACACTGATTAAAGAGCTGCACTTCATCCATGTGTAACATTTTCTGCTAGTTACTTATCCAGTGGCAGAACAATCATGTGACCAAGGGCATGGATATAGTGGTAGAACAATCATGTGACCAGTGGTATAGATCCGGTGTTTTGTTCAGTTCTTCAGATTTAGATTATTTAACTATTTCATTTAACGCTGGTCTGGCCTGTTTGTTCATTAAGCTATACTGCTTCTCTTGCCCAACCTTTTCAGTTTATTGTAGTGCCTCAGGCCTCAGAAGTACCTGTCTCAAATTTGAACTTTTTCATTGGAAAATGAACTCTTCTTCCACCTCAGCCCATTGTTAGTTCAAACCTCAGGTATGTTTCAAAGATAACCATTGTTTTAGTTGCAGCCACTTCAGCCAGAAGAATTTCTGAAGTTCAAACACTTGTGTGTTAAAAGCCATATAAAGGTATGCATACGAACACGGGATTATTAAGAACAAATTTTTCCTTTATACCCAAAGTCGTCTTCAAGAAATAGTTGAACTAATCCATTCAGCTGCCTGCTTTCTTCCCTAAACAGGAACCTAAATGGGAAAGGACTTTAATTACTATGAATGTGCTCAGGTAATTCAGGTATTTGAGAGAACCAGACACTTTCAGTAGTTTGATCATTTGTCTCATTTATAGAAGGAAGCAGTGTTAAATAGTTATGAGCCAGATACTTTCTGTCTAGTTAACTGATCATTTTAGATTCTTTCATAAGCAGAACAATAAAACTTTGACTGGTAAGTTAGGGTTCACTCCAGTCCAGCAAACTAGGCATTGCTACTACAGCCTCTTAGGGTATGTGAGACGTGGATCTTCATTCAAATGTTCCCCAAGTATTACAGATCAGAAGTTAACTCCAGATGCACAGCAACATTTGCTTTGCCTCTTTTGCAAGGTATGCTAAAGGCCATCCACCAAGTGCAGGGAGTCAGGGTTTAAAGTGTTTGATACTCTTTCAAACATATTAATTCCTCTAGCAATGATCCTTGTGATGGATATAGTGCAACTATGTGGATACTCCTACCATATGAGTGGATATTTGAATAGTAAAATTATTGCTATAGGATAGGTGCCCTCTATTGCCCTGGTCCTACATGTGATGTGTCTTCGTGGCCTTGTATATAGTTACCTTTGTATCATTTGCACAATTTATGGGTGTGAGTTTTGAGTGTTTTATGATTGCTGCAATATTGCCCTTATGTTATGCATTTAATTCTTCCAGACATTTTTATGTATCTTTTAAGGGGAGGCAAATTAGGTTATGCCGATTGCAAAGTGATCACCAGTGAAACAGTTGGCTCACAGCATAAACCACTACTTGCTACAATCAGCTGCAAGTTGTGGTCAGAGAGGGCCCTAAGGCCAAGAGAAACTAGGCTAAAGTTGTTGATTGGACAGAAAGCACAAGAGTCTAAGGAGTTACACAGGTCTCTAGCACCTCAGTAAGAAGAGCAAATAGGTGGAGTTGAAGAAGAATGGCAGCACCTCAAAACAGCATGTGTGGGGACCTCAGAACAGATATGTGGCCAAGCCAGCTATGGAAATAATGTACGTAAGGAAAACTGTTGGTGGAATGCAGAAGTTCGGAACACATCAAAAGAAAGTAGTGCAGGAAAAAGTGGGAGACAGAAAAGATGGATTAAGAAGGAACACTGGTTGGCTAACAAAGAGGCTAAGAGAAGAGTTGCAATGGCAAAAAAACATGGCATCAGAGGAACTCTACCAGTTTCTGGAAAGTGACACAATAAGTGGCACAAAGAAACTCTTATGAGATTGCAAGGCAAAGACAGAAAGATAAAAAAGATAGTCAGACACCCTTCATAAGTTAAGCCAGCAACAACCTGCTCACCAGTCAACAGATCATCAAAGGAAGATGGAAGGACTACATCCAGCAGCTTCTGAATGAAGGAAACCCACATAAGCTGTACTGCCCCAGATACAGCCTACTATGAAAGATGAAGAGGAGCCCACCAATTAAGAAGTAAGAACAGCACTAAGGAAAAGGAAGTCATGGAAAGCAAAAGGCTCAGATATGGTCACAGCAGATATGCTCATGATGTTGGTTGAGATGGGGAGAAATGGCTTGTGAGGGTACTCATAGCAATACAGAGGAAAAAAGCACATCCTAGATGACAGGAGAATAAGTATACTAGCGCCAGTGTGCAAAAAACGATAAAATTAGAGTGGCACCACTTAGATAAAGCCAGAAAAACTACACAGAGCAAACAACATAAAAGTATTCTGGCACCACGATGACCAAAGAGACCAGTGACGGCATATATTTATTGAATAAACTGCAGAAGTTAAAACTTGCACCTTACAAGACTTCTTTAGGCAAATGACTAAAAAACTATATTACAGCATTTAAGTAGTAAAGACAAATAAAACAATTAAAACCATGTGACATAAAAATCTAATATGTAAAGTGACACTCATCTAATTTTATTTCTTAAATCTTTTAAAATTGGTTTCACTGTAAAAGTTTTATCGGGGGGATATGTGCTCTAAAGCGAGGTATCCATCTGTCTTCTGTTTCATTCAATAAATCAACCCCTCCAATATTCTCATTAATAGTTTGCAATATTAAAAACTTAAGAGAATGTGCTATGTTCTTTAATGTATTTATTTAAGACATTAGTATCTATACCCCTGCTTATTTCAGACAGATGATCACAAATACACTCTTTTAACTTTCTTTTGGGCTTTCCAATATAGAAAGCATTGCATTTTCTGCATAATGCCATGTGTATAATATTCTTAGTATTGCATGTGCCATAAGTATTAATAACACAATCTTGTTTGTTAACAGGTGCTTAAAAGACTTATCGGTACAAATATGATTACAAAAATGACAAGCATTACATTTATGTGTTCCTACTTTAGTACTAATAAGCTTATTGACATATTTTTTTTTGTTCTTTGCAACATAAATATTTCAAGGTACTAGAGTGTTTGTATGTAAAAGAAAGATGTTCTGTCATAATATTCTTGAAACATGATATGTGTTAGACCATAAACCAATGTTTTTGAATAATTTATTTAACTTTACTTGTGTTTCTATCATTTGTTAAAATACATCGGAGTTATGAATGATGCCGAGTTTCACCTTTATCTATACTAATGTTATTTCCAACTGACACATACCTTTCTGTAGTGATATTATTATTCCTAGTTAGCATTTCCTTTTCTGCGAATGTCGGCTTTGCTGTATTATTTCTATTAGATTGTACTTCTTTCTCCATCTGTGTAATATCAGTCTTATTATACTTCTTTGTGTGAAATCTTTAACTAGATTATTTAACTGCACATTCATAATTTCATCTTTAGTGGTCAGTCTAGCTGTAAGAACCAGTTGGTTCTTAAAAATATGAGGTAGGTGCATACTGGTTTTATGGATATAAGTATTTATTTTGTTTCCTTTTTATACAACAGTTTCAATGTTTCCTGTAACTGTCTTTATACGTTTTATATCTAAAAAATTAATTTCTGAAAAGTGAATTACATTTTTAAATCTAAGAAAATCTGTAGAAGTATTTATATATAGAAGAAATCCTTCAAACTGTAACAAAGAACCATCCAAATACGAAGTAAGTCATCCACAAAATGTTTATAATAAATAACATTATCAAAATACTTATTGTTAGTTGATAGAATAAACTCTAGTTCTCACTTATTCATAACAATATTGGCATAACTGTTTGCCATTGGAGTGCCCATCGCTACTCGCTTCAGTTGTTTTTAAAAACTGTCATGAAATAAGAACTCATTGTTATATAGAACAACTTCAATTACATTACGTAAAGTATTATCAGATGCTGTATATGTTGAATGTCAGGTTATAAACTCATGTGCCTAGCTCATTGGATACAGAGGTAAATAATGCATCTACATCCACGGTAACAAAATATGAATCAACAAAGTTTTTATCCTTTGCCCATTCATAAAGTTGTTCTAAGAACTGTGTAGTATCTTTAGTAATTGTGATGGATTGACTTAAAACAGGTTTTAACATGTTTTCAATATATTTGGAAACAGGTTCGATAATTCAGAATACTTTTATGTTTTTTGCGAGTGTACAAGAACAAAGGGGACATTCACAACTGTGGGCAGTATAGAGGTATCATTCTCCTGTCACACTGCATGAAAGTTCTGGACAGGGTGGTTGATAACTGAATATGCAGAACAGAGTTAGATGGGAGATGAGCAGTTCAGATTCAGATCAGGATGCAGCACAATCACACCAATGTTTGCAGTGAGACAGATAGTTGAGAATTTTGAGATGAGGAAAGAGTACAACTAGGCATTCCTAGACTTGGAGAAAGCATATGACAAGATCCCAAGAAAGCTGATTTGGGCAGTCATGTGGTGTCTTGAAGTCCCAAGAAACACTGGTAGAATTAGTGCAGGTTATGTACAAGAACCAAAAGAGTCAAGTATAAACAGTGTTCAGACTCAGAGAGGTTTCCACTGGAAGTGGATGTGCACCAGAATTCAGCTCTAAGCCCACTGCTATACATAGCGGTGATGGACTACATTAGCAAACAGGTCAGACTGAACAGATTAAACATGCTGTATGAAAACAATGTGGCATTACAGACAGACTCTAAACAAGAACTTCAGCAAAGGACAGGGGAATGGAATGCAAAACTGAAGGCACGTGGGATAAAACTGATTACAAATAAGACAGTGGTAATTGCAGCAACTGGGGGGAAACAGAACAACCTGAGAACTGAGAAATAAGGCAAAATACTGGAACAGCTTCAAGTATTTGGGAGGGTTGGTTTAGGAGAAGGGAAGTCTGAATGAGGGGGGGGTCAAAGGTAGAATCAGTGGAACTACAGCCAACTGGCACAGAGTGTCAGGGGTAGTGTATGACAGAAGAATGCCAAAGAATCTGAAAAGTAAGGTGTACAAAACAGTGGTGTGACCAGAACAACTGTATGGGACAGAAACCTAAGGGCTGTAAATGCGCAGCCCTTGAAGCAGATAGAGGTGATGGAGATGAAGTGCCTGAGTTGGGTAGTAAGAGGTACAATATGGAACAAACGAAGTAAAAAGGACATCAGAACAGAAGCCAAAGTAGCTCCAACTGCAGAGAAAGTTAAAGAGGAGGTTTGGGCACATGCAAAAAAGCAGGAGACAATCTGGTCAAGAAGATTTGGGACAGACAGGAAAAATGTAAGAAGAAATGAGGGTTTCCAGCAAAGAGATGGATGGATTGTGCGAGCAAAGACCTACAACAGTCAGGTAAGACTGCTGAAGAAGGTTGGAGAGTGGCACTGACTCGAGAAGGATGGCAACAGATGACACGACACCCCAACCCCGTGTAGAAAATGGGAAAAACGGGACTGATGATGATGACATTAGATTATATTGGCACATTTTCTTTTTACTTTACATTTTTTCATACCCCTCTGCCCAGCTATCAACTTCTCCCTGCCAAACGAATGATCCTTTCTTTCCCCTATCCTAACAGGTAACTGCTATACTAGGGTCAAGTCCTGGTTAGGACTGAATCAGTATATTTAAGGTTAGTATATTTTGCCCTAAACTCCTCCCTCCCTAATTGGGTGACAGATGTTACCTTCCAAAGCAAGGGCCTGCAGTGTTTGCCTTAGAGGTAGATCTATGCTTCTACACCCATCCAGTTCTCCAGATATGACTGTCCAGATTTATGTCCCATATTTTCAGTTTGTCACTCATAAAATATGTGGTTTTGTGGAAAATCACTAGTGACTGAAGTTTGTTAATAATGGCAGACATTTGAGTTTCAGATATCATCTCCTACAAAATGCATACTAATGCAAAACCTTATATCAGCTCCAGCAATATTCAAAATCTGCCCCAAACTTTGAGCCTTGGTCTCCCCATTTTTTTTTTTTTTTTTTTTGAGTAGTATGTATAGCTACAAAGTGAAGTGCTGCCATCTTTTTCTTGAGCTCTTGTTTCTTTTTACCCTATCTGACCTTCACTGCATGGTAGTGGCACAGGAAGCTGGATTCCCATCTCCCTCAGAATAAGCAAGTCAACTACAGCTGTCCCTACCACCCTCCACGCCCAATCAATTCCTACAGTGCCATGGCAATTTCTCAAGGCTGGATCAGCTGGAACTGCCTCCACATTACAATGTTAGCTATTATTTTGGTATTTTAGGAGTTTAGTGTTATATTTAGCTATTTTTTTTCTGGTTGTACTGATCTGTTCAGACTAAGTCTCCTTAAATCTTCCCCATGAGCATTCATAATTAGCATAATTCTATGTGCTACATCTTGGCACCAAAAAAGAAAGGTTGGATGTAGAGCTCTTCTCTCTTTATACATAGGCTCCTGCTAATGGCTGTAGTATGAGTCTGCAGCATTGATCAGGCCAGATGACTAACATCCATTGCCACATTTTCACAAACATATTAGGAATTCCTGCATCAAGGATTCTACCGTCTGAATGTCTTTTGCTATGGTGAATGCATTCACTCAGCTGTTTTTATAGCTTTAAATAAAATATGAGCGCATATGACAGATCTGAAAATGAAAAACTTCAATGAACTAACATTTGTACAAACTATTTGTAACTGTTTACATCTTACAAAAGAAAAAACAGCTCCTAAATCCTTGTAATTCAGATAAACAGACTTGAAAATCATTAATATAATTGTAAACTGATTATATACAATATTATGCACAATGAATTAAAAACATAGCACACATGCACATGCAAATACACACAGACACACATATATTTAACCTTTGTAAAATTTTGAAACTGTATCCATGTATCCAAAATGACCCAAAATCTATAACTAAAGCCTTTTAATTATTTTTGCTAACCTAAACTGCCAATATGTTTCTAACTGCAACAATGTGAATCCACCTCAGTTAAATATTTTATAAATCCTAAGCAAACACACAAATGTGTCCCTCTGCTGCATACTGAATATTCTGTATGAAAGCTTTGGTCGTATTATGATATTTATTGACTTTCAAGTGTTTTTAAATTCTAAATCAAGTGTTTTAAATGCTTTATTTAAATTATACTGTAGTGTAGTGTTTAATCCAACAGGAACAGAGTTAATAAAATTCCTCCACACAACTCAGTAGCTGAAAAATAAGTGCTTTATTGATAAAAGTAAGTCCTTTCGCGTTCTGGTCTGAACACTTCCTCAGACTTTAATAAAATCACTTTAAACAAGTACTACTAATATAGAGGGTGGTCATTAAAGACAACCTATAGAGTGTCTAGCTTAATTACGGCATCATCATTCTATGAACCCCCCCCCCATCAAGTTGTTAATAATGCTGCAACTAGAAACTGAAGACTACTGAATGCCAAAGTCATCATGTTCAGTGTCATAACATTCAAAACAGGAAAACACTCAACTGACGTGCAAAAAATATATATATATCATTTACGGTTTATGTTAAAAATACACTCATACATAAATAAATATATCCACTCATAATAAAACATCAAATTCTAAAATGAATAGTAACTACTCCAAGCCATACATACTGAATAAAACATATGCAAGATAATGTCTCGAGTTCTTGGTCAAAGCCATGTGAAAATAGTGTTTCTCTGGGAGCTATATAACAAATTCTGTAAAGCATCATATTATATAATAATAACACACAAGTGGTAAGAGCAAAACACGGTAGATGTTCCAAAAAAATCACCAAAACGTCCTCAATACTTCAATAGTCCCAATGCACCAAGGCGCCAATAGTTGTATTTCAAAGAAAAAAATTGCAGCGACTAATTCAGTATAAGGATCAAAAATTTAATGTATAAAACTCATGAGCAGGTTAGCGCTTTCACCATACGGCTTCCTCAGACCTATAAATATATCTACATCCATCAGTTTAAATACAAACATAGGCGGGAAAATCAATCTGTCTTAAAGTGAAAGTACTATACGAAAATATGATAATCAATCCAAAACATTAAAACTAGATGAACATATATCTATAGAACAATAGTTCCCTAAGTCCATATAAGATGTAACATAAATTCACTATTTTAAAAAATGTGAAGACATAATATAAAAAACGTATAAAATATCCATAGCAGCAACAGTAAACAAAATATGTATATAAAAAATCCATTAGAATATCTCATATAACTATCATCGTATATTAAACCTATTATGGAAGGGTGAAACTACAGAGAAGCTGGCTGACTCAAATATAAATAATATAATAAAACAAAAAATATAAGATAAAACATATATAAACTTTATACAGTATAAAAAATAAAAATACATATATGAATGTATTATTCAAGCCTTCAATTTCCTCAATTTAAGGAAGGGTTGAATAGGAACCTTACCATTCAATCCAGGGCTTGAATCAGATCTAAACCTCATCATCCAGATTGTCTCTCTAGCTTCTGTAAAAGTCCTAATATCACCTCCTCTGATGTTTGTAAAAACTCTCTCTACTATTCTGAACCTAAAACTATGGGTCTCTCCATTTTCTACAATATGTTTGGCTAGAGCATTGGTCTTAGACCCCATCCTGATACGGTACATGTGTTCATGCATTCTATCTCTTAAACACCTATTGGTCTTTCCTATATAGAATGCAGGACACTCTACACAGGATGCCAAATAGACAACATCAGTGGACATACAATTACCCCTTGCTTTGAAGGTAAAGTCTCCAAGTCCAGTAGGATGTCTAAATACTGGTTGCAGTCAATTAGAAAGCAAAAATTACACTGATTACAGGGTAAAGTTGTTTGGGGTCCCACAAAATCATCTCTCATGTTACTCTTGGGGTAACAGAGTAGTCTTTTCAGGTTCATTTTATTCTTATACACAAATCTCGGTATAATCCCTGCAATTTCCTTGATAATTGGATCTATTGATAATATATGCCAATGAGTCCTAATCACATCTTTAATTAAGCCAACGTCCTTAGTAAAGAATATCGGAAAAACCACCTGATCTGGTCCCATTCTATCTCTAGATCCACTATCTCCTGTAACATCCACAATTTGAGTCCTGTTGGAAAAGTATGGGGCAGCTACTCCAGACCTCAAATTATCTATATCTGCTGTCCCATTGGCAAAGTCACTAATATTATAATCCCGTGCTTCTAACCTTTGACGCAGATCATCTAACTCCCCTCTGAAGTTGGAATCAATCGGATTATATCTAGATATATGCATCGCTTGTCCCTTGACAATATTATTGTATATATATCCTGGATGCATACTATGGCGGTGTAATAAGACATTCCTGTGGCATGACTTCCTATACAGGCCTGTGTTTATCAACCCATTACCTAACTTCTCTACATAAATGTCTAAAAACGGTATCTTCACAGAAGATTGATCAACTGTAAACTTAAGATAGTAACGGAATTAATTTCACAAATGAACTGATCTAACTCATCAGGGGTGCCTGTCCATAAAAGGAACAGGTCGTCTACAAAACGTCTGTAGAAAGGGACAAAACTCTTAAAATAGGACATCTGAAACATAAACCTGTTCTCCCATTCAGCCATAAAGAGGTTGGCGTAGCTATTGGCACAAGATGTGCCCATAGCTACGCCATCCTTCTGCAGGAAAAATCTATCATCAAAACAAAACACATTTGACTCCAATATGACTTCCAAAAATGTCATTATCAAGTCAACTTCTGTATCTACCATATTTGATGTTCTCCTCAAATAACTATCTACCATTTCCATTCCTACTAGATTAGGAATCACTGTAAATAAAGAGTGTACATCCATTGTAACAAAAATGTATTCCTGACTTGTCGATACAGTGGCTATAAAGCCATATAAGTCCAACAGGAACTGTTTAGTATCTTTCAAAATAAATGTATTTGCATCAACTATCAGTCTCAAATGCTTCTCTACATAAATAGACAAAGGTTCCATGGACCAGCCCCTCCCAGCTACTATGGGTCTCAAAGGTGGATGCTCCTTATCTTTATGAATCTTAGGGAGGCCCTGGATAACTGGAATGAGTGGATGGGTCACTTCCAAAAATGTGAACAAAGTTAGATCTATAAGTTTACTCTTAACTAAATTGTCTAACATACAATGTATCCTATTAACCAATCGGTTGACTGCTTCTAGTGTAATAGGAGTATAAAAGTTGTCATCATTCAGCATCTCAATCATACCCTCTTGATATCTGGAAGTATCCATGATAACAATCCCACCTCCCTTGTCTGCAGGCTTAATGGTAATGGTAGTATCGTTGCGTAGCTCATTTAGGGCCTCCTTCTGTTTGAACGACAGATTATATCTACCTCTCTTATTACCAGTAAAATTCTTCTTTTGGTACAAATCATCTTCTACTAACTTACTGTAAGCCGCTAACAGGGGGTGAAGTGGAGGGGTGTATGTGCTGGGTCTCCTAATAACTGGACGATTAACAACGTCCTTACTATCTCTAAACTCAATCTTCAGAGATAGGTTACGTATAAACAACTTAAAATCACGTAATGTTTCCTCAAAATTGCTATAAGTGGTGGGGATAAACGAAAGACCTTTAGAGAGTATAGCTATCTCATCTAATGTGAGTACATGTGAAGACAAATTAAACACTATGTCATCCGTTTCCCTTCCCACATCTTCTTGATGTTCCGGTTCGGAAACCGGTCTAGGGACAGTTTCCTTTTCTGTCTCCCTCTGCTCATTGAGCATGTCCTCCCTTCTCTGGAGTCTGTTCTGATGGGGAAAGGGTGTTTAATATCAAAAATATTATCACTGGGAGCAACCAATTCATGGTGGGACCTATTGGTTACTGTATCTTTATTCCTATTAGTCTCAGAAACCTGAGACTTTAGTATTTTCCTCCTAACAACCGGTTCCTCAACTTTTTCATTTGAGGGGTGAATTCCATTACTATCCATAATGAGCTCTTTATTAGCTGCATCTGTCATAACTGGACTGTTACTAGAACCAGTATGCTTTCTATCAGTCGATGTACCACTATGCTTAACAACATTATTCGAAACAGCACTGTTCAAACTGGCATTGTTCGAAATAACTTCCGAACTGCCAATGGATATAACAGAAGCAGAATTATCGCTATTAGAAGCAGTACTATTTACATCCTTAATTTGTCCATTTGAGTTATGTCCATGTTCCACTTGGCCATCAACCCCCCTGTTTCCCCTCGGCCAGGTGAAGATGTGTCCAAGTCTAAAATCATTAGTATCCCTTTGTAACTTGAGTCTTTTTTGGTTGAGTAATCTCTTCTCATATTGTAACACATTGTCTAACAAAATATGACACAATTCATCAACAGCGGAGGCTGGAAAGCGCGCATAGACGGCTGCCCGTTGTTCTTGAATATCCAGCCTCAACGCTTCTTCCATTGGCATGAAAAAGTTATTCAATAGAGACATATATTTGAGGCTTACCTCAGTACTGAGTTGCTGCCACTGGTACAGCAACTCCAGGTATATCATTCTGGTGGTAGGCATCTTTAACACCCTTAAGCCTCTGGGAATAAGGCGACGTTGGATGCATACTTCAAAGTGCTGTCACTGAGTTTCCATCCTTTTCAATTTAAACAAGTCAGCTTCTAACTTGTCTAATGCTGTCCGTAGGCTCTCTCGATCGAACTGCTCCATAGAATGTCCACTATCAGTTCCTTCACTGTCTGCAAATAGTGCCAAAGGATTAGCACGTTGTCGCAAACAGTCAGAAAACCTGTCCAGAACTGGGTGTGGAGTACCGCCTATCTCTTCCGCCTCTCGCACCACATACGGAAGTTCAACCTGTACTGAATTCCCTTCCACCATGTCTCCGAGCAGGACAGAAAAGCAATGAATGATAAAAAGTCAAAAAAGCACCTGCACGGAGTGAATGCTCCTGCCAAGTAAGCCAAAACTCCAGATCAAATAATAACACACAAGTGGTAAGAGCAAAACACAGTAGATGTTCCAAAAAATCACCAAAACGTCCTCAATACTTCAATAGTCCCAATGCGCCAAGGTGCCAATAGCTGTATTTCAAAGAAAAAAATTGCAGCGACTAATTCAGTATAAGGATCAAAAATTTAATGTATAAAACTCGTGAGCAGGTTAGCGCTTTCACCATACGGCTTCCTCAGACCTATAAATATATCTACATCCATCCGTTTAAATAAAAACATAGGCGGGAAAATCAATCTGTCTTAAAGTGAAAGTACTATACGAAAATATGATAATCAATCCAAAACATTAAAACTAGATGAACATATATCTATAGAACAATAGTTCCCTAAGTCCATATAAGATGTAACATAAATTCATTATTTTAAAAAATGTGAAGACATAATATAGAAAACACGGAACCTTTGTCTATTTATGTAGAGAAGCATTTGAGACCGATAGTTGATGCAAATACATTTATTTTGAAAGATACTAAACAGTTCCTGTTGGACTTATACGGCTTTATAGCCACTGTATCGACAAGTCAGGAATACATTTTTGTTACAATGGATGTACACTCTTTATATTCCTAATCTAGTAGGAATGGAAATGGTAGATAGTTATATTTGAGGAGAACATCAAATATGGTAGATACAGAAGTTGACTTGATAATGACATTTTTGGAAGTCATATTGGAGTCAAATGTGTTTTGTTTTGATGATAGATTTTTCCTGCAGAAGGATGGCGTAGCTATGGGCACATCTTGTGCCAATAGCTACGCCAACCTCTTCATGGCTGAATGGGAGAACAGGTTTATGTTTCAGATGTCCTATTTTAAGAGTTTTGTCCCTTTCTACAGATGTTTTGTAGACAACCTGTTCCTTTTATGGACGGGCACCCCTGATGAGTTAGATCAGTTCGTTTGTGAAATTAATTCCGTTACTGACTATCTTAAGTTTACAGTTGATCAATCTTCTGTGAAGATACCGTTTTTAGACATTTATGTAGAGAAGTTAGGTAATGGGTTGATAAACACAGGCCTGTACAGGAAGTCATGCCACAGGAATGTCTTATTACACCGCCATAGTATGCATCCAGGATATATATACAATAATATTGTCAAGGGACAAGCGATGCGTATATCTAGATATAATCCGATTGATTCCAACTTCAGAGGGGAGTTAGATGATCTGCGTCAAAGTTAGAAGCACGGGATTATAATATTAGTGACTTTGCCAATGGGACAGCAGATATAGATAATTTGAGGTCTGGAGTAGCTGCCCCATACTTTTCCAACAGGACTCAAATTGTGGATGTTACAGGAGATAGCGGATCTAGAGATAGAATGGGACCAGATCATGTGTTTTTTCCGATATTCTTTACTAAGGACGTTGGCTTAATTAAAGATGTGATTAGGACTCATTGGCATATATTATCAATAGATCCAATTATCAAGGAAATTGCAGGGATTACACCGAGATTTGTATATAAGAATAAAATGAACCTGAAAAGACTACTCTGTTACCCCCAAGAATAACATGAGAGATGATTTTGTGGGACCCCAAACAACTTTACCCTGTAATCAGTGTAATTTTTGCTTTCTAACTGACTGCAACCCAGTATTTAGACATCCTACTGGACTTGGAGACTTTACCTTCAAAGCAAGGGGTAATTGTATGTCCACTGATGTTGTCTATCTGGCGTCCTGTGTAGAGTGTCACGCATTCTATATAGGAAAGACCAATAGGTGTTTAAGAGATAGAATGCGTGAACACATGTACCATATCAGGATGGGGTCTAAGACCAATGCTCTAGCCAAACATATTATAGAAAATGGAGAGACCCATAGTTTTAGGTTCAGAATAGTAGAGAGAGTTTTTACAAACATCAGAGGAGGTGATATTAGGACTTTTACAGAAGCTAGAGAAACAATCTGGATAATGAGGTTTAGATCTGATTCAAGCACTGGATTGAATGGTAAGGTTCATATTCAACCCTTCCTTAAATTGAGGAAATTGAAGGCTTGAATAATACATTCATATATGTATTTTTATTTTTTATACTGTATAAAGTTTATATATGTTTTATCTTATATTTTTTTGTTTTATTATATTATTTATATTTGAATCAGCCAGCTTCTCTGTAGTTTCACCCTTCCATAATAGGTTTCATATAAGATGATAGTTATACGAGATATGCTAATGGATTTTTTATATACATATTTTGTTTACTGTTGCTGCTATGGATATTTTATACATGTTTTTTATATTATGTCTTCACATTTCTTAAAATAGTGAATTTATGTTACATCTTATATGGACTTAGGGAACTATTGTTCTATAGATATATGTTCATCTAGTTTTAATGTTTTGGATTGATTATCATATTTTCGTATAGTACTTTCACTTTAAGACAGATTGATTTTCCCGCCTATGTTTGTATTTAAACTGATGGATGTAGATATATTTATAGGTCTGAGGAAGCCGTATGGTGAAAGCGCTAACCTGCTCATGAGTTTTATACATTACATTTTTGATCCTTATACTGAATTAGTCGCTGCAATTTTTTTCTTTGAAATACAACTATTGGCGCCTTGGCGCATTGGGACTATTGAAGTATTGAGGACGTGTTGGTGATTTTTTGGAACATCTACTGTGTTTTGCTCTTACCACTTGTGTGTTATTATTTGATCTGGAGTTTTGGCTTACTTGGCAAGAGCATTCACTCTGTGCAGGTGCATTTTTGACTTTTTATCATATTATATAAGCAGTAAACAAGGACTTGTGACATAGAATGCTCTGTAAATCCTGGCTTCTTAAACAAATATTGCTTAAATAGCTCTAAATGTCTTCATGCTAGTGCACTTTAATGGCTCAATTTTCAACAAAACAACAAACCTTAATCATGTTTCAATTCATGAACAAAGAACACAAAATTTTAAAAACAAAATGTTCATTGATACACTTCATAATTAAATCCAACTTTAAAAACAGAAGCATTAACTAAGCTCTAACTTCAAAGATGTTCAGCAATATTGTGTTAGCCACTTCTTTATTTCAATAAACTAAACAAAGTGGCTAACACAGTATTTGTTTAAGATGTCAGGATTTACAGAGTATTCTATGTCAACAGTCCTTGTTTACTGCTTATATAATATGAGGCTTTACAGAATTTGTTTTATAGCTCTCAGAGAAGCACTATTTTCACTTGGCTTTGACCATGAACTCGGGATATTATCTTGCAAATGTTTTATACAGTATGTATGGCTTGGAGTAGTTACTATAGCAATAACCCACGCCTGGGTGTGGGTAATGCTGGATTTACCCACAGTTGGTGTGGTTTGGTCACGAGGGCGAAGCCCGAGTGGCCAAACAAAGCCAACCATGGATAAATCCAGCATTACCCACACCCAGAAGTGGGTTATTGCTATTATACAATGACATTATTTAAGAAAAAAAATAATTACTTTTCTTAAATAATGGCATTGTATAATGACTCCTTGCTGCCCTTCCGCAGCTGTCTGGTTTTCTGCGGCAGTTCTGATGTACTGCGCATGCCTACTCAGTACATCAGAGCTGTGGGCAAAAGCAAAAGCAACAAAGAAAGCAAGATCTTCGTTGCTTTTTACAAACTGTTTCACTATGTTAAATGACTTTAACATAGCGAGACAGTTTTAAAAAAGCAACGGAGAATCTCTGTTGCTTTTTTAAAGCTGTCTCGCTATGTTAAACTCGTTTAACATAGCGATACAGTGTGAAGCAACGGAGATGTTGCATTCTCCGTTGCTGTAAAAAAAAGAGTTATGGTAATGGAAAAAGCGACCGGACCTTTTCCCATTACTATAACTCTGATTTACAACATGCATGCTGACCAATCAGCGTGCACGTTTTTGAATATTTAATGGATGGGGGGTTGTTATATAATATTCATTTTAGAATTTGATGTTTTATTATGAGTGGATATAGTTATTTATGTATGAGTGCATTTTTAGCATAAACTGTAAATGATATACATATTTTTTGCATGTCAGTTGAGTGTTTTCCTGTTTTGAATGTTATGACACTGAACATGATAACTTTGGCATTCAGTAGTCTTCAGTTTCTAGATGCAGCATTGTTAACAACTTGATGGGGGGGTTCATAGAATGATGATGCAGTAATTAAGCTAGATATTCTATAGGTTGTCTTTAATGACCACCCTCTATATTAGTAGTAGGTGTTTAAAGCGATTTTATTAAAGTCTGAGGAAGTGTTCAGACCAGAACGCGAAAGCACTTACTTTTATCAATAAAGCAATTATTTTTCAGCTGCTGAGTCATGTGGAGGAATTTTATTAACTTTGTTCCTGTTGGATTATACACTTGTTCCTCTGACTCGAGGCACAGTTGGTGTGATTTGCTGTTCAGTATTTATCATGTACTGTTGCCAACATGAATATGTCCATAACAACAAACTTCCAAATACACTAGGTAATGTGTACTGTAATTAAAAAAACTGTGGAATCATCTGGATATAAATATAGATAAAAATATGGATAGAATAACTTCATCATCAAATGAATTTTACAAACATTTTTTAGTTACACACAATGACAACAACTAAATGTATGACACTTAAGTGTTCCTTTAGATTTCATGTTGTCCTTTTCTTGTTTTATGGTCACTGCTGGCAGTAAAATTGTGCAGTTCTCTAACTTTTAAGTTCCTTGTTGCCTATAGATAATATCCATACAGTGGCTAAGTAACTAGCATTTCTGCCTCATAACACTTGGTTCTCCAGTTTAGTTCACTGCTGGGGTATCTTCTATGCATAGTTTTCCCTTCTTCCCTGTGCCTGTGTGAGTTTAGCTGGTTCCCTAATTTTCTCCTACATTCCAAAGATGTGCCATAGGTGAGGGTATGTGTGTCCATGTATGTGTGTGTGTGTGTGTGTGTGTGTGTGTGTGTGTGTGTGTGTGTGTGTGTGTGTGTGTGTGTGTGTGTCTGCATATGCATTTGTGTATCATGTGTGCATGTGTGTGTGTTAGTGTGTGTACATGTGTGTGTGTGTGTTTGTATACATGTGTGTGCACGGATGTACATGAGTGTCTGTGTGTTCATATGCAGATGTGTCTTTACATAGGTTCATAGGTAGATACTAGGCTATCTGCCCTAGGGCATTTATAAGCCTAGCCAGAGTGTATTTGGCTTCCGCCTCCCTATTAGATTAGCCTACTGTGCCTCTGTAAAGTAGGTCACAGAAGGTACCCGTTTAAGATTAGTTTACTGTGCCTCTGTCTAGCAGGGACACAGAAGAGATCCCAGGGGTGAATTTGTGATTTCCCATCCACGCGTCCAGATTTCGCTTGAAGAGGGTCAGAAAGGGGCTATGTCTAACATGAACTGGGATTCTATTCCAGAGTGAGGGGAGCCTCTGGGAAATGAATCTGTCCCTCCAGCATGTCCTATTTATTTTTGTGCTGAGGTTTAGGTCCCTGGAGCGTGTAGCTCTAAGGGACTTGGATTTTTTGAGGTGGAGCATGTCCATTAATTCTGGGTTTGACATGGCTTTGTACGTCAGGCATAGATCACCTCTGAGTAGGCGGTAAGCAACTGAGTAGAGCTGGAGTTTCTTTAGTCGAGCTGCATAGGACATCTGTTTGTAGCTCATGATCCTCTTGGTGAGGTACTTTTGGGGTCTCTCCAGCTGCTGCAGGTGTCGGGTAAGATACATCCCAAAAGGGACATTGTATTCAATTATGGGCCTGATGAGTGACGAGTAAAGGGGCACAATGACCTCTCTTGATCTAGATGCGAACCCTTTTGTGATAAGGTGGGCTATATAGAAGGTCTTTCTAACCACTTTGGCAATGTGATTATCAAAGGAGAGATTACTATCCACGTTGGTCCCCAAATCTCTAATTACTTCTTCCGTACTTAATGGATTACCACCTATGTGGTAATTTGTGGGCACTTTGTTTTTCCCAAAGGGGATGACTATGCACTTTTTAGCATTTAGCTTGAGGCCGTGGCTCTGGCACTAAGTATCCGTCTCTGTGAGACCCTTTTGGAGGATGCTTGTGTCAGCTGGAGATTCAATTATGGCCCCCAGTTTGCAGTCATCTGCAAACATTGTCAGCCATAATCCCCCCCGTGTTAGCCTGAACCTCAGAGAAGTATATACCAAACAAGAGAGGTCCCAGAACTGAGCCCTATGGGATGCCACTTGTAACTGGTTTGGATGTGGACATGGCACCTGCGATTCTGACCATGTGGGTTCTATCTCTGAGCCAGTTTGCAACCCATCTTGTGATATAGAGGTTGATATTTAAGCCGGTAAGCTTATTTATGATGCCCGAGTGGGGTATTGTGTCGAAGGCTTTTGCGAGGTCCAGGTAGGCTATGTGAACTACCTTACCCTCATCTATGGCTTTGGTAACTGTTTCAAAGAAATCAACTAGGTTTAAGAGGCAAGATCTGCCCTTAACAAAGTCGAATTGGGTAGGGTCCAGTGTCTGGAGGCTCCCAATGTC